>NC_090751.1:49653676-49676176 GCF_036898095.1 Palaemon carinicauda
AAGAGGTTGCGGAAGCCTTAACACCCTTCTGCAAGCCTGGCCGGAAGAAATGGGGCTGCAGCAGTTGGGTTGTGCGCTTCACCCCAGAGTGCCCTCCCAGTCCCTCATGGGCCATTCGTAGCACCGACAAGCGGGAATTATGGGGGACAACTACATGCTGGCGCAGGGCCTCAGCAGGATCATGAGAACCTCGGGTGATCTTAAGGGGCACCTCATCCTTTAGCAGGAACTCAACCTTAAAGGGGTTATTCATTTCCACCTCGTTTGAGTTGGCGGTTGCCCTGTTGTTTACCAATGTCTCATCCAGCAGTGGGAAACTGATGAGCTTTGTCTGGCTCCTTGGGGTCTCGGCGCTGATGGGTAGTTCGCCTCTTGCCTGCTCTGAGACCTCTGGCCTGGTGATTGAGATAGCCCTATTTCTAGTGGTTTTCAATGGCACAGTTTCACCCGGATTGAATTTGCGGGTACTCGGCTCAGACTCACAGTGGGAAAAGGGAGACCCCTGGCCCTCCTCTGAGGTGTCTGGCATGACGCTTGGAGTAGCCCTATCCCCTGTGGTGTAAAGTGGCACACCATCACCAGAATTAACTTCTGGCATACGAAGCTCAGCCTCACTGCTGGAGGAGGAAGACTCTTGGGCCTCCTCACTTAGCCAAGCTACCTCACCAAGGTCAATGTCACCGAGCCAGTCGTCTTCACATGCAGGTTGCATCCTAACAGTTTTAGGCTCCGGCTTGGCAGCCTTCATGGACCTGAGGGGCACTCGCTGTACACCCTTCACGGGCTTTTGACCCAAGCATGAGTTGTAGCCCTCATGTGCAAGATCACTCCCTGCCCCCAGTCCGCACTTCTTGCTGAGCTGGGACGTGGTCACCTTCAGTTCCACTGAAGGGAGTTCCTTGGTGAACCCTTCAATTAAGTGGGTCCTCCTGCGATTGTCCTGCTGGACTTTGGCAACATTGGGTTGAGGTGGCAAGTGATTGAGTTGTGCCAATCGGGCGTCCATCTTCTGCATTCTTAATTCATGCGCTCTCTCTCTTTCATACCGCATCCTTTCTTGCTCTGTTCTTCTCCGGGCTTTGTCTTCATTCATGAGCTCCTGCACATACCTTCGCAATGCCTCCCCCTCATAGCCTTGTCGTTCTGCCAAATCCACAAATGCACTGATCTCAGCAGCAGTCATTTTGCTAACTTCTTGTGGAGACAGAGACAAGAACAAACTCAACAGCACAAGGTACGATGTTGACCGTGCAAGAAATTACACGGAGGGGAAAGACGTTCTAGCCTTGTGCAAGAGTCTCATGGAAGAAAGGATGAAGATGGAGCTGGGAAAAATGCACAATGGCTGTAAAAATGCGTTTCAAGAAAGAACTATCACCGAGTAGCAAACCTTGCAAGTAATTGAACAAGAGCCTAACTCGAAAACCAGGGTCACGACAATGGGTGAGCTTAGGCTGCGGTTGTAATGCGTCCAAACAAGTAACGATATATTTGGCAACTGTGCTACACAATAAAAATTGGAATCACAACTATAGGTGATCCTCTATGCTAGACAAAATAAACTGGAATCTCAACTATACAGTAGGTGACCCTCTAGGCTAGTCAGGGAAAAAAAATGAGATCACAACTATGGGTGAATCTCTATGCTAGTCTTAAAAAAAATGGAATCACAACAATGGGTGTACCTCTATGCTAGTCTTTTGAAAAAATGGAATCACAACAATGGGTGAATCTCTATGCTAGTCATAAAAAAATGGAATCACAACAATGAATGACCCTGTATGCTAGTCATAAATAAATGGAATCACAACAATAGATGACCCTCTATGCTAGTCATATAAAAATGGAATCACAACAATAGATGACCCTCTATGCTAGTCATATAAAAATGGAATCACAATAAAGAATGACTCTCTATGCTAGTCATAAAAAAATGGAATCACAATAATGAATGACCCTCTATGCTAGTCATAAATTAACGGAATCACAACAATGGATGACACTCTATGCTAGTCATAAAAATGGAATCACAATAATGAACGACCCTCTATGCTAGTCATAAATTAACGGAATCACAACAATGAATGACCCTCTATGCTAGTCATATAAAAATGGAATCCCAACAATGAATGACCCTCTATGCTAGTCATAAATTAACGGAATCACAACAATGGATGACCCTCTAGGCTAGTCATATAAAAATGGAATCACAACAATGAATGACCCTCTATGCTACTCATAAATTAACGGAATCACAACAATGAATGACCCTCTATGCTAGTCATAAATTAACGGAATCACAACAATGGATGACCCTCTATGCTAATCATAAATGAATGGGATCACAACAATGAATGACCCTCCTATGCTAGTCTTAAGGAAAAAATTGGAATCTCCACGATGTGTGACCCTCCTATGCTAGTCTTAAGGAAAAAAATTGGAATCTCCACGATGTGTGACCCTCCTATGCTAGTCTTAAGGAAAAAAAATGGAATCTCCACGATGTGTGACCCTCCTATGCTAGACTTAAGGAAAAAAATTGGAATCTCCACGATGTGTGACCCTCCTATGCTAGTCTTAAGGAAAAAAATGGAATCTCCACGATGTGTGACCCTCCTATGCTAGTCTTAAGGAAAAAAATTGGAATCTCCACGATGTGTGACCCTCCTATGCTAGTCTTAAGGAAAAAAAATGGAATCTCCACGATGTGTGACCCTCCTATGCTAGACTTAAGGAAAAAAATTGGAATCTCCACGATGTGTGACCCTCCTATGCTAGTCTTAAGGAAAAAAATGGAATCTCCAAAATGTGTGACCCTCCTATGCTAGTCTTAAGGAAAAAAATTGGAATCTCCACGATGTGTGACCCTCCTATGCTAGACTTAAGGAAAAAAATTGGAATCTCCACAATGTGTGACCCTCCTATGCTAGTCTTAAGGAAAAAAAATGAAATCTCCACAATGTGTGACCCTCCTATGCTAGTCTTAAGGAAAAAAAAATTGGAATCTCCACGATGTGTGACCCTCCTATGCTAGTCTTAAGGAAAAAAATGGAATCTCCACAATGTGTGACCCTCCTATGCTAGTCTTAAGGAAAAAAAATTGGAATCTCCACGATGTGTGACCCTCCTATGCTAGTCTTAAGGAAAAAAATGGAATCTCCACGATGTGTGACCCTCCTATGCTAGTCTTAAGGAAAAAAATTGGAATCTCCACGATGTGTGACCCTCCTATGCTAGTCTTAAGGAAAAAAATGGAATCTCCACGATGTGTGACGCTCCTATGCTAGTCTTAAGGAAAAAAATTTGATTTGTAAAAATGTGCGGGTGCGTTGTTGCAACACCACCACTTGCAACCCTGTGACTTAAAGCAAAGTTTGTATTTACTCTTAAAGTATAACAGATTAAATAAACAAACAATGTCACGAAGATTGCTTAATGCTTCGTTAAGAACATCATCCCCTTTACATACTTTCCCTTCAATAAAAACAAAATGAGTTTAAAAAATTACACCTCCAAATATTTTATCTAAATGATCCTATACCCTGACTGAAAAAATTAAATTGAATGTGATATCATAAATCCTTTATCTTTAGGTTAACAATATTACACAATCTTACGAAAATTATCCCTGTCAAAAAATTTACATAAAAATAATATCCCACGAAAATTATGAAATGAAATTACATACCCTTACTGTCAAAAGGAAAAATTGAAATAAAGAATGCCACGTGTGCTTACGGTTACCAACACAGGAAATTAACACGTGTTTTAGTCTACCACAGTTTCTTCCTAAAATTTCGTAAATTTCAATTCACTTAGTTTTACCACGAAATTAAACAATCACTCACTGCACAATATATATGAATGAAAAAATTTATCCCTATCAATAATGTACATGAAAATAATATCCCACGAAAGTAATAAAATGAAATTAAGAACCCTTACTATCAAAAGAAAGAAAAATCGAAATAAGGAACGCCACGTGGTCTTACCGTTACTCTACAACTTATGCCTCACGGCCGTAAAACGTTTACGTGAATCGTAAGCCAAAGGTTCCGATATGAGACTAGCCTGTATCCTAGCACTAAAGATAAATGATAATATATTCCATGCACAAAATTAAACGATTGATGTGCGTGAATACAACGAAATTAGACTAAAACATCGGGTCTGCATAGAATTGGTAAACAATTAACAAAGATAATAATAACAGACAATATACCTTGGCTTCGTTCGGAAACACGGCGGCGGGCTGAGTTATACCAGGTTGGCCATATTTTGAAATGAACACGTGCTCAGCCTGCCACGCTTTTTGTCCTAAAATATCGTAAGTTTCACTTCACTTATTTTCTTTTTTAAACACTAAATAATGTTTCAATAAATGGAAAATTTTAACCACTGTGATGATAAACACTTAAAAAAAAGAACACAAATTCTTCTCACGCGGTTGGCTATCCTGCTAAACAGTAGGACTAAAATCTACCACGCGGTTTTCAAAACAAAAGGGTTCGCGGTGTGAACACACACACTAATAAACACAAAACTTTAACAATGAGAATAGAATGCTTTTGCTGTTTTCTTCCACGGTTCCAACTCCAGTGATTATATAATTTACTTGAAATTAAATTGAGGTTCGTCAAGTCGCTAAAGACAGAAAAAAAGGGGGGAATTTGACTTTGATAAAATTAATTTGAAATTACTGTCTTAGCGAATCCTGGCAAGGTCGCCAATATGTTACGGGCCACTGGTTCGAGTCCGGCCTTGCTTAAGGGACTCAAGGGCCATAACAAAACAAATAATAATGGTAGGTCGCCAGTCAGCAATGATACAAGGAATACTGACAAATATATGTATTTACAATAATATTTAAATAAAAATTAATAAAAGAAAAGGGGAGCACAACAGCTAATTATTTATATTGTAATTTATGCCACGAGGAGCTTCGGGTGGAGTTTGGGGGGGGACCGTGGATGAAACTCCAGCACAGCAATCACGTTCCCTGGAAGGGGGAAATAAATTGAATTATTATCAGCACACTTACTTCTACCGGCTTAGAACACGATGAAGTCGTGTGGTTAAGACCTTTAAGCAAAGTAAATGACAATGCCAAGCTTAGGGATTTAAACGTTACACATGGGAATCAACACTGTCACAGGGTGAATGTATTAAAACTAGGACTAAACAGCACACGTGGTCTGGGTATAGGGGATAGGATACAAGGTTCAGTGGGTAGGATTTTCTTTAGAGGATAAGGAAAAATGGGGTGTGATAAGGAAGGGATGGGAGGTTGGGTAAGGATATTGAGAATCTCAAAATCAGACACCTTACCTTTAGTAAAAAGGACTCTCGTTCCTTCCCTTATGGAAGAATATGTAAACAGAGGTCCTGCCTCCCTGATGTCTTGAGGGTGAAGAGCGATGGTATTTCCCTCAAGGACGTTGAGTGAAGAAAAGGAGATGTTCTCCTTATGGAAGCTGAGTCACGAAGAAGGATCTCCAGTTTTCCCTGGGTAGATCAACCCCACTTGACCCCCCAATTGAGGGGGGCGGGTAGGGGGGATTGGCCTGACCGGTGTCCTATTGGTCAGGCTTGGTCACGTGTCTCGTAGAAGGTAGCTGAAATTGAGATCTCGGGGGGAGTAGACTGGTATAGGATGGTGGGAGGGGGGTGAGACTCTGAGTAGGGTCCCAAAACTCGTGGCATTTCGACCCATGCTTGCTGGCGGGGTCTTTTGTTATTTGAAAAAAAGGTGGCGTAATGACCGCCATTACTAACAATATATATATTATATATAATATATATACACATTTATATATATACATATATATACACATTTATATATATACATTTATATATATATAGATATATATATATATATATATATATATATATATATATATATATATATATATATATATATATATATATATATATATATATATATATATATATATATATATATATATATATATATATATATATATATATATATATATATATATATATATATATATATATATATATATATATATATATATATATATATACGAATTGATATAATTCCAATAGCTCACTTCACGCTGAACCATAAATATTTGATGCGTAATCTATACAAAGAATGAAATCTCCTAAAATAACTAATTCCTTGCTAATCATGTATACTGAATTCTTCAAAGAAGATACCAGTATTTGTTCTCGGAGGTTTGTAAACTGTTGCAATGGATATGTCTTTACTTTTTGCATAACCTTTATTTCTATATAATCAAAGCTTTTTACACTAGTTCTTTTTAACATCTGGAAATATTAGTAAACCTTATGCATGAAGAGCTGGGACTCTCCCCCACCGAAACTGCTCTATTTTTGGATATGAAAGAAAGTGTGAGAGAGAGAGAGAGAGAGAGAGAGAGAGAGAGAGAGAGAGAGAGAGAGAGAGAGAGAGAGAGAGAGAGATGTGTGTGTGTGTTGGAGGGGTCATTTCAGTTATCTTAGCCTTGTCAAAGGTATTTAACCATGTTTTAAATATTGTTAGTATATCCAAATTATTGAATTTGACTAGTTATATTTCCAACGGATTTTATAAATACATAGCCACATTTTATGACATCCTTAGTATCCACGATCAGTATTTTCTGCTAATCTTTTCGATTATAAATCATAAGCTTTGTAATTTCTTGAATTCAGTATTTGGCCATTTAGATTGTTTACTTTAGTGAAGTTTATATTTTTTTCCTGTTGCAAATTACTCTTTGGCGGAATGTTTTTTTCTTTTTTCTGAACATTTCCCGCAGACTTCATCGGCAGTCGTAGACTTGCAATCTTTTTTAAAAAGTCCATACATCTGACAGTGGTATCACTTGGTAACTATCACATTTGTTAAAAGTACCGCATAGCAACATAACTTTGTCACCATTATCATGAAAGCCTTCTGAACTTGAGGATCACATCTCAACCAGTTGTATGTAGTCCCACCTGTAGCACTTTTCTTGTATACCAGACTTATCTTTTATTGTGCTTTGAATATGGTCAAGGCAACGATTTCTTTGAATCAAAGCATTTACTATCTCATCTTCAACATTGCATACATTGCAAATCATTATTTAGGTTTAGTTTTTCAAATTTCCTCGTCTCGATGTCGGCAACTATGGATTGAATCTTATTTTGGTGCTTTGCCTCTCATCTTTCGTCAGCAAAGTTTACAGCAACATTTTCATTTGAAGTTGACCTCGTCTTAAAAATTTGAATGTCTTCAAGTGCATATTCGACCTCATGTTTTTATGTCAATGATTTTAGGTGATGCATTAGTCTAATTAATTACCAGTAGATTGCTTTACTTATCCTTGTCAGCATATGTAATTTTCTCTAGTTTTGGGTCAATCAGTGTTTGAAGTGTTAACTTAGTTAATTCATTATTCATCTGTAGATTGCCAATTTTCTCAGTGATATGGTCTGGGTGGAATTTGCTGCGTTTGTGGTAAGATCTGCAATATAGTTTTCCTATTCAGTAATTTTCTCATCACGTTCACCAAGATCATGGTCTTTCATTTTCAATTCCTCCTTCATTCTTGCTATTCTGGCTTCATCTGCGCAGTGTGAACAAATCCGTTTCTAAGTTTTTTTTTTTTTAAGTATTCATCACTGATGTTTGTCTCTTTAAACACGCATTTCTTGTGGTAGAAACTTTTATAGTCACATCATATCCACCTTTTAAGTTTCCCCTCCCATATCCACGCAAGGAACAACCCGCCATGATATACTTTTGCTTCTCACTCTAGTCTCGCCATGAGAGAGAGAGAGAGAGAGAGAGAGAGAGAGAGAGAGAGAGAGAGAGAGAGAGAGAGCAGACTAGAGTAAAGGATATTTTAACAATATGTAAGTACAAGAAATGGGAAGGACACACTAATAGAATGGGTGTCTGGTGATAACAAAAGAAACAGGGGAAGGGAAAGAAGATGACGAATAAACGAGCTAAGAAAATTTGCTAGTACATGCTAGCACAAAATAACCATAAACAGACACGAGTGGAACGAATAGTTACAGCTGATGGTGATGAATATCATATATATATATAAATATAAATATAAATAAATAAATATATATATATATATATATATATATATATATATATATATATATATATATATATATATATGTGTGTGTATACACCATACAAAAACGCACGCACACACAAAATGCATATATTTATACACACACACACACACACATATAAATATATATATATATATATATATATATATATATATATATATATATATATATATATATATATATATATATATATATATATATATAGAATGCATGAAATATCACACGAGTTTAGGCTGAAGATAAATTGAAGAAAGACAGAGATAATGAGGAAGGAGTTTGCAATATAAGATGAAATATCGGTATATTTTTAGAAAGAGGAACCAGCCCGAAATGACATGAAAATATGTTTGCTATGTGATTTTGATGTTTTGCATGAATGTCACCTTTATTTTCCTCGGAAATGAATGGTTTTAGACTACTCTATAAAAAACCTAACCCATCCTAACCTAACCTAACCTAATACAACCACCTAACCTAACCTAGGGCCCTGTACTCCTACCTAGGCCTAGCGGGAGTGACTCCGCTACCCCCTGCGACCCGCCCCCCCTTAAGGCCGCAGTGATTTTCGGGACACTACTGAACCTAAGACAGTAAAATAACTCCAAATTCTAGTTACAACCTAAGCCTAAGTTTATATTTACCTTAAAAAGAAGGCCCTGGTTGGTCGATATCGCTGTCCGAAGATGAATTATCGGTTTCGGCCAGTGGTCGTTGTCGGTCACTATAGGGTCCATATAATTTCCCAGCTTCAATAAAAAAAGTTGTGATGCAACTGACCCTGTTCTTTATTGACATTGTCTATGAACAAATATATCGCTAAATGTTGTTCGAGATATTGTTTTTGGTTACCAGGGCGTCTCGACCACTCTTTTATAGCACGTTAAAGGCGTTCAATGTTTTGCGTGTGCACACTACTATCGTCTCTGTCGACAAATTGTTCGCTGTGATTGATCACTTTATGCATATATCCATCTTCAGCAAGTGTGCGATATGCTGCCCACCCATCACAAATCCCAACAGAACCAGGTAAAATAAATTTTTTAATAGGTCCTCTTTGTTAAGAGGAATAACGAATTTTTCTTAGAGATTCGCTCTATTCCCCCAAAAAACCACACTTGGGTAAGTTGTCGACCACGATTGTATTTGCGATGTACGAAGAGCGTTTCGTTGATTTCCACAATGACGTCACGACCACCAATTTGCGGTTGGTTGGAAAACCCATTGTTCTGTGACTTCGGAACAAAACGATCGCCAATCTACGTTTGCTCTACTTGACCACTTTAGGCACCGTATAATAGTGGTATGATCAAAAGATTTTCTTAACCAGTGGTTTACAAACAAAGCAACTGCCCAGGGTTTCACATGAACTGTCTAAAAATGTCCCCTTTAAAAGGCTAACCGAATACGCACACTTTCTACTTCCCTTCTGCTTATCAAGCTTCCTTCGACGGCCACACGAAAACTTATGCCTTGTTTTACTATATGTACAAGTTATATCACAGCGAGGACAAATTACTGCTGTAGGTAAAACACCATGTGCCTGCAAAAATGGGATGAATTTGGAATCATGCGAGTGATATCGTCTTATAAGTTCAAAATAGTCTATATCACTACCACGACAAGTTATCTGAACGACGGCCATGCTTAGTTCTGCATGAAGCGCCACAGGGGTAGGAATATTTAAATATAATTGGCTTTCGTTTGTTTAAAATGAGCTAATTATTTCAAAGTATCTAATCACGTGGTGCGTGAATAAGTCACGTGGGGCAATCAAACGAAGTGTATAAGTGGAACAAAAAGAGGGGGCGGAGCTATGAAGTCATTTTTTGGCGAGTCAAAGGGTGAACATCTCTCTTTAATAGCTACTCGCCTTAGTAAAAAACAGAGTCCTCATTTTTTTAAACATAAAAAAAATCGATTACTTATATTCTATTCATCTCCGGGCATAACAGTCTAATGGTATATTCCTAATCACATAAGTGCAATTTATGCGTTTTTTAAGTATTTTTATGTCGCTAAGCTGGTTCCTCTTTCTAAAATAATACCGAAATATCATTGGAAGGAGAAAGGATGAATGAGGTAGAATCATTTAAGTATTTAGGAAATATGATCTCCAATACAAGGTTTTTAGAATTATAGTTTAATGAAAGATTGAAAAAAAAATCAGACAATGGACAGGTTAAGTAAAATTTGGAAATCAAATCGCCTAAAATTACATATAAAAATCAAAGTATATATCAGTTAAGTAAGATTTGCGTTACTCTATGGACATGAGTCATGGTATGACAATGAAACAATTTCCAATAGATTTAGTAGATTTGAAAAAAAAGTTCTCAGAAGGATTTTGTGAGTTAAATGGCAGAACAGGATTAGCAATGAAACTATAAGAGAGATTACACGAGTGCAATATGTGGATGGGATCATGATCAGTGGTAGATGAAGATGGTTTGGATATGCTTTTCACACTCCTGAAGTGAGATTAGTATACCAAACGTTCATCTGTGCTCCACAAGGCACTAGAGGAAATGGAAAAGCCAGGCCTATATGGCTGAGGACTATGAAGTGTAAAGTAGATGATCGATGGAGAAGTAGTGGTATTAAAAGCTCAAGATAGAGACTACTAGCGCAATCTAACCGAGGCCCTTTGCGTCAAAATGCTTAGGAGATGATGATGATGATGATATATATATATATATATATATATATATATATATATATATATATATATATATATATATATATATATATATATATATATATATATATCAAATGATCCATATATATTTTTGATACATTAATGTCTGGATTCTCTCAACTACCTCGGAATCAGAGCCCCAGGTGAAAGAAAATGGAGTCATATAGATACTACCTAATAGATGATTGCTTTCCCTCTTGCTCTTTTCAATTCCTGACAAATATAAACAAAACCTTATTCTCTATCCTCATGCTGTATTTAATATTAAAGATTTCTAGCATACTTTCCACTAAAACAATAGTTGTCCATCCCCTACACATTGGTTTGCTGCCGTTCTTCTTACTAAACACTTTACCCTTCTACCTTTTGTCACATAATAAACCTCCATCACTCATTCCAAAAGTCTCTTTGTTACATTTTTTCTCATACCATTTAGAGATATGATCAGAAAATATCTTCTGCCTTTTTTTTCTGCATTCAGTATTGTCATTTTTGTTTTAGAAGTACGGGTTTGCCCTTAGGTTAGTCTTAGCCTTTATTAGGCTCTTTTATAGTGTATAATTTCGACTTTGATATACTACACATACTCTGTAAGTAATAATCATATACGCATTATATATACAACCTTACCTTAATTTTGCATCGATATTGCAAGGAAAAATGCACAGTCAAATAATAGTTTATGATTGAGGGGAAATATATTTAACAAATGTTTTGTTTTGTATGTGGCGACGGCATTGGTACAATTGTTTTAAAGACTTAAGTCAACGTTACCAGAATTTGGGATCCCAGATCCTCCTGAGAAGGTTACAAATGCAACATAACAAGCTTAAATGAAAGTAGAAAAACCAGTAGTAAGGTTTTTTTTCCTACATTCTGTTTTATTCATGTTGTGGCACAGATTTGTATCAACTCTGATAGAAAACACACATCACACTGAAAAAAACGCTCGTGAAATTTTTCCATCGCACAACACTTAGGCTACTTGAATAAGCAAGAAGCATACGCCAAACGCACAATATACCAGTGCCATCTGTTTGTGATGAGCCCTCTAAAGTGAACAAATACTCACAGAAATCCAAGCGACGTTCCTGTCTTCCCTTTACTGTCTTTGATTATCTCTGTTCAATTCTCTTCTGTGCTCTGACAGTTTCGCCTTCAAAGTCAAGAGTATGCTCATTAATGAAACACACTTGGCAATGCAGTGTTATGAAATCTCAAATAAGCTGTGCCAAAATGTTGATTCGAATGTTCGTTTAAAAGATATTTACAAAAAGCGAGGCATTATGGCGTCTGAAATGGATAGTAGGGAGCATTACCTTCACAGGAGGACTTTGACAAGGGAAAAAAAAATACCGTTAATTTTTCTTTCTACAGTATGCAGTTTATACGGTTGGACTGCCCGGTCTAGTTTCTATCGTCACCTTCTTCTTCTTCTTCTTCTTCTTCTTCTTCTATTTTAATCGGTGTTCTTAATCTGGCCCAATATTTGGAGCCAATGTACTTCCTTTTTATTATGATACGCAATGAAATATTCGAACTAATCGATGCAGTCGATAATATAGAAATGTTAGTCTGTTAGTAAATCTTAACACCTTCAACGAATGAAATGCATTATATTTTCATTCCATCACATAAGGTTTGATACATCTTCTTGAAAAAATATCTATGCTTCCTTTACCATTGATATTGCTTATTTTGTTCAGATATTTCACCAGCTTTTTAAAGTTTTTAAATCAATTTACATTTGTAAGAACCTCCTGTGGTTTCTCTATTTAGTTGCAAAAATCATTGAATTAAATGTAGTTTCCTAACAATAGAACATTTAAGTGGGTTTAGAGCCTAGATCCTATGACAGATAGTTAATTTCCCAGAAAATTACAATGTGTTCAGTAAAATAGTTTTATTTAGAAAAGTTATGGATAAAGCTGTTCGCCTCCTCTGCATGCATGTTAATTTTTCCTAGAAGATTATCCTAAGTGTATTTCAATTAGAGTCAAATTAATTTTAGTTTTGGTTCGTTTCTTAACAGATTTTATTTCTTAGCATGTATTATTACATCTAAAATGTCCACAACTATATTACATATGCCACACAGAGGTTTATTGGTCATCTTGAATCTATACAAACAGGCATTTTCCATATATGCCCGATTCTCAAATCTCCCATCTAGGTGTAATCTTCATATTTCTTCAATTAGCTGTCTTCCAATATTCTATAAAAAGCTAGAACCTAGTGAGACACTTACTTAATATAATAACATCTCTTTCCATTTGCCAGGTTGCTATCTTTTTTCTTTTCTTTTTCTTCTTCTCCTTCATCGGCAAGGGATTGTTGATAGTACAGTGATTGTAAAGCTCTTGTTTAACGGTTGTATCTGTCAGTTCGCTCACTAAAACTCCCCTATGACTTGAAATCCATTGCAATTTTATATAATTAATTTTGCTGTTCATTTGTTATCATTTCCTGTATAATATGTATCAGTTCCTTGAACCTATTTGTATCCTTATGATTTATTAATGAAATAGCGGACAATTGATATGTGAATAATATATTTTCTTTGAATAAGTAATTACAGATTGACAATTTCAGCGCTCGAGCATAAGAAATAATTCAGCACCCAGAATCGACGTTGATGAAAACAGTAGTAGAAATCAAGGATATGAATAACATATGTTACAGTATAGGACCATTCCTCACAATTAAATTCTCTTTTGGACCCATCTGTATATATGTCTATGTGGTTAGCACACTTTTCCTCTTTCATTTTACAAAACCCTTGAATAAATTTAGTATCAGGTTCATCCTGGTCATTTGATCAACACCAAGATACTTATTAATACATTTTTTATTCCTACTGGAATCACGTTATTGTGAACTTGAAGTGATAGAAAAAACGATGTTCATTTAGCTTTAAGTGCTATTTGTAAAGCGATATTTTGTATTTATTCCTTTTTTTTTAATTGTTCTAAGTTACTCCTAGCTGCAGACGAATATACTTCAATTATATATAATTTTTTTCTTACGATACAGATCTTATCAAACACCAGCAAGGTATTGAAAAAAATAGCCTTCAATAAATTCAGTCTCCGATAGCATATTGTTCTTACCTGGTTAATGTGTTGTGTTCAAGTGCAGCCTGGACTGCTCCTTGCTAATCCTAACTATGTACCTATTTAATCATATTGTTGTCCATTTTGACTTGGGCTAAGATATCTATTTCTTGTTCGTGAAATATATTATCTTCGGTTTACCTGTATTCATCATTAACACACCCTCACACTTATTGGGTAGAGAGATTCATAGTCATTTGCACTTTATCCCCAACTTGTAAATAGCGCATCAATCGTTGCACTGCACTAATAGCGGTACACGAATATGCCGAAAATCACTACAATCGTTCAGTAAGTGATAAGTTTTCGAAACTAGGTATTATTATACCTAAGACTATACTCTATCACTTTTGAAGCAAGGCCAAATTCTTCATAATCATCTCCGGGCTGGTCTGGCCCCATTTCAAGATGGCCGCTGAAGGTGACAACAATTTTTTTTTTTTTAACTTTTATTTAAAATAACAAAGTACAATATTTACATTTTGTCAGTTAAATTGTTCAACACAAGAATTCCTTTATCACAAGTTTCTTCAATTTTTCCTTATACAAAATTGACGCAAACCATCCCCTAATTTAATCTTCCTCTAAGATAACCAAGAGTATCATCTTCAGTAAGCTTTTGCATACGGCTTATCCATATGCTATACACATAATTTAGAATTAGAATAACTGCTGTGTTCATATCTTTTTTTTTTTTTTTTTTTTTTTTTTTTGCATTTAGTTTTAAGGTCTTACATCAATAACTTTATCCATTCATTACCTTCTACAAAACACAAAACCTCAAATTTACTCTTAAACCACTGACATATCTTTTAAACTTTTACAAAAGTAAAATATATGCAGTGTATATTGTGTTTGGCCACAAAACTTACAATAATATTTAATGTTGAAACAATCAAAGGCATGATATTTAAAAAGGGGTTAAGCAAATGAATACATCGGCAGTGATCCAAGCAATTTCCGTCTCTTTACGTTTGTCAGTTTCTTGCTTTTATTCTTTGTCATTTTGAGTTAACCCCCTTTCTTGACTCTTACCACACACTGCTGCTCCTTACTGTTATCTTCAGCAACTGCTGAATTATCTATACAACCACTAGTTGAATAGTATCCTGAATCCGTTACTTCTTCAATTACGTCCATTGTCTGTTCATCGTTATAATTTTCTGTCTCGTTCAGCTTACTTAACGCAACACACTTTTCTTTGTCGTCTTCATTCACGCTTAACTGAGAAAAAATTTGTGAATCTATACCACTACCTACATCCTACATCCTCTCTATGTACTTCAGCTATCACTATATCTATTTCCGTGGCCTTTTCTCCTGGCTGTCACTTAACACTTCAATTATTTCTTCAATTAGTTCCTCTTGCTTGTACTTCAGGTGCAGTTCTTCCTCTTCCTTTGGTACTACCTCTTCAGCTTGTTGTATTTTTTTCAAAGTCCTATTACTTGGAAGTTTATATACGTGCTGGCTATCTTGAGTTTTGTTTTCTGTTCCATGTCCCTGCGTTTTTTTTCTGTTCCATGTTCCTCAGCGTTACCGATGACTGAAACTTCCTCTCCATTGCCGTCATTCACAGACGTTCCAGTTCCCCTACTTTCTTCTACATTAAGGGCCCTGTTCTGTTTAGCCTGAATCTCAGGAAAATCAGTGCTGTTATATACGTTTCTTTTGCCATCCAGTTCATAACTGCTCTGAGCAGCCATATGATTCTCCCTACCACATTTGTAGCAGATTTTTTTTTTCCTGTCCACTATAGTATAAGCCAACATTATGTCTTAGGATATTCAGGGACGAAGGTATGCTCTGCTTCAATTCTATCCTTGCTGTGCGAGTGCCATTTAACAATCCCTCTGCTTTCCCATGTGAGAACCTGTTCCGCCTTATTCCAAAAACGTTCCCATAATTCCCGAGAATATTTTCCAAAATGTCATTTTCCATATCAAAGGGAGCATAGTGAATCGATATATATATATATATATATATATATATATATATATATATATATATATATATATATATATATATATATATATATGTCTGTGTGTGTATATTGTCTGCTGAAGTTAATAATTTTGACAGATTTCTCATTTCCAACATCAACATCTTTCTTGTCGTAACTTCCACAAAAGGACTGGAAAGCGACAGATTTACTAAATTTTATGACAAATTTTGTTTTACTTAATCGTTGAAAACCAACGATATCATTATGATCAATTTTCAATGTAATTTTGTTTTACTTAATCGTTGAAAACTAACGATATCATTACGATCAATTTTCAATGTATAAAAAATTACATCACAAACTTTACGATAGCAAGGGCTAAAAGAGAAAAGTAGCCCTATGGAGTCCTGTCTCCTAAGGGGTGGGGAATAACCACTCATCTTACGTCTGACAAGACGTATTTGTGACATCAACATCACCCAAGGCCATGTTATTTCCTTGGCCGTACGGCATCGGCATTTCCCACCTCATAAACTTTGCTTTTCAGAAACACTACAACACACCACACCAAAAATCCCTTTCCCGATGTATCAACTGTCACTTCATACACAATCCTTGGCCAAATACCACGAGCAAGCTGAAATGACGGAGCTCTGGAACTGCCGTCCGTTAACCTCGACGGTTCCGAAGTTAGTCCAAAAATTTAAATCTTTTTCAGGGGTACAAGTAATGAATAAAGTGGATGGTTTTCACTAATAATTTGTCATTAATAAGTAAAATAAATATTCTCAGCCATTTTTATGACTGCCTTCGGACCCCCCAAAAACTAAATAGACCCTTTTAGTCCAAAATCAGACTTCAAAAGGGACCGAAAAGTTCATCTGGCATGTAGCACCACTCCGGAAAGCTTTCAAAGGGTACAATTATAGTATATTGTAATTTCTATGAACATTTATTGAAAATGCTTATTTTGCTACAAATCCGATTTAATTTACGGTGAAGCATGTCTTACAGGTTGATTAACATATGACTTAGAATCAATGGCTGTATCCTGATGAAATAGGATTTGACAAAATAGTTTGTTTCATGGGGTTTCTCCATATGGATATGTGTAACCAAGAGTGCGGTGGTAAGTTAATGGCTGGCTCTGGATGGGAGGAGATCTTCTCTATTGCTGGGATGTTTCCTTCAGGTGTCTGTAATTTTCTTCTTGGAGGAAAACATATTAAAAGAACCCGGTATGCATATGAGCTCGCTTTGCTCTGGCTTTCAATTACGAAAGACAGAGCTTGGCAGAAGTATATTGAAAGTCCTGGTACCCATTTACCAAGAGAACAATGGGAACAACAATTGAATGAATGTCCTACAGTAGACTACTGGGATATAGTCCAAGGGTTTCTGATGACCAACTTCAAGTTTCTGCGTGGACAACGACTGGGAGATTGGTTACTTACACTCAGTTCTGTCTATGATTTCCTAAGGAGGTTTTGATAGAAATACATACACACGGATGACACCATGGTTTCACAGAGACATGGCATTGTTACCTGAAGTTCATCCTGAAGTTCACGAAGCATTCATGGAAGGCTTTTTTGTTGTTCAGCGGAGCTCCACCAAATTTTATCTAATGGGACTTGACCAAAGGCAGGAGCACAGTGTCTAACTTGTAAAGTCAGATGGTGAAAATAGTGGTGTGTATAATGATCAGGAAGAGAAGATGTTAGAAATATCCAGACCAGAAATCAATAGGGTGATAAATGAGTTTGAGTATGCTATCGGTGGACACACTGATGAGGAGGTATAAGAACTCCCAGAATCATCAGTTTTTGCACAACAAAACCTCATTAAACATTTCACTGCCATGGTCAAGGTTGTTGATGAGGGCCTTGTGGCTAACCCTTATCTTGAAACTGAAAGTGAATTTGTTTCTATTACCACAGGTGAGCTCTATGACCCAGAAATATACAAAAGCTTAAAAGAAATTAAACCCCTTGGAGACATTCATGCCAAAGACTATATAGAAAAAGTAATAGAGAAAGCAGAAATTCCAGTTACCAAAATTATTCCTAGAAATAACTTTTATACTCCACAGAATCGTCCACCTGCAATATTAGGCAAGAGCAGGAGGCAGAGTTGTCAAGATCCTACAGCTATTGTTACAAGATATTTCATGCCAATTAAAGACAGAGAAGAATCAAACCAAGATGACTTCTTCGAATATGAGTGTGTTCCCAAACCTCCAACTCTTTCGAAAAATGGGCAATTATATACTGGAACTAAAGCTGCTATGATAGGTTGTGTCCCAAGTATCCCCAATCCAGGTAAAAATAATTTGAGAAACAGAGCCACCATGGTTGCTTTGTATATGGCAGGGGTGATATATATGGTCAAGCCAGGAATGAAGACAAACAATTTCGACAATTATGCTCATCTCTTCTTGATTCCATTCCTCAAAAGCCAACTATCCGCTATGATAAAGAGGGTGGATATTATACCCAGCTACTACATAATTCCTCTCAAGTGTGAATTGTGTTTTCCTCTCAAACGTAAATAGTGTCTTCTTACCAACATATACCGTGTTGTGTTGTATCAAACGTTGGTGATATTATTGTGCAATTTATTTAAAAGTGTAGTGTGTTATTGTGAGTACATTCTATAGCATTTTTTTTTTTTTTGGTAACTGGGCCTGTGCAATTAGATAAAACAGTGAAGTATAATTATTTTGCGTATTCTTGTTTATTTTCAATAAGTGTGAAGGTATCATTTATTCATTAATTGTATAATTAAAAATTTTTCATAAATTAATTTCTAGTGAAACATGTGATTGTATATTTTTTAAGTGGCTTTCTTTTTGTTGTAGTTTAATGTTTAGTTTAGATTAGACTAGGAATAAACACCAAAATTATATTACTCAAAATATTATTTTGAGTGATACAATTTTAGTGTTGATTTCTAATATATATATATATATATATATATATATATATATATATATATATATATATATATATATATACATATATATGCATATATATATATATATATATATATATATATATATATATATATATATATATATATATACATATATATCTATATCTATATGTATATATATATATATATATATATATATATATATATATATATATATACATATATATATATATATATATATATATATATATATATATATAAATGTATATTAAGATATACATGTGTATATATATAAATATATATATATATATATATATATATATATATATATATATATATATATATATATACATACATATTGTATATATATTTTTTTTCTTTTCATTTTTACTTCTTAAAATCTTTAAGAGTAGATTTAGTTTTCCAAATACTTAAATATAAATGATATAATGACATATCCTTCAGGAAAATTGCTTCTGGAACATTTCTCATATCTGATACAAGATTTGGTAAATTTTCTAATTCAATGACAAGGATAATGATATGATTAAGACGATTGTAGACAATTTTATTTGGAGAAGCAGGAGGGCTATCATCTTTGGAAGATAAACAGATCAGATTTGACTTGCAATGACAATAATCAGATAAAGCTGTTGCTAATAAAGTTTAGGCTGCAACAGAAAAATAATGCACTATAACCATAAAAGAAACTATTTCTTGTGCAACCCAGGAACATAAGTGGTGGGCTACGATGTAATATGTACCGTTTAGGGTAGACTTAACAGGTTCTCCTTAACCTAAAACAGATGGCTCTGTCACTCACTGTCCAAAGCACAAGTCAACCCTCTTGGCTGATGTGTTTGACAGAAAAAAAGAGTAATGAGAAGTTTCATTTTCCGTATTCCGGTTTTTCTTAGACTAAACTAACTAGTTCAGCTTTTCCGTCCTGTTAAATTGAAACACGTTTGATGGACCTTGATGCTTGTGCAGGTGTAGACCTAAATATTTTTCCTATTTTGTATAAAGACCTATGATATTTTAGCTCTTACGCTGTCTGCTATTTTTCACGAGTTAGTTAGATAAGGTTCCTTTAGCACTTGCTTGAGAATTAGTAAAACGTCTATATCTGTATGCTGGAGGTAATGATCTGTTAACTAGTTTCCTATTTGGCTTTCGTAATGGCCATCGACCATGCGATGCCCTTCTTACAATCTCCATTCCTGTACAGAAATTCCTTGATTGCGGTCAGGAAGTTTGTATACTTGGCCTTGATTTGACCTTGTTAAACATGAGACCCTTATTTTCTAACTGAAACAGTATGGGGTACGTGGGTCTTTTCGTAGCATCATTATCCTTTCTTAGTAATAGATTAGAAACAGCTAGTTTTGAGGAGCACCAGAGTGAGTATAGGAATGTAATAGCTGATGTTGCTCAGTGTATCACTCTTGGACCATAACTTTTGAGCTAGAAAAATCTCATTGCATATGCAGATGATGCTACTCTTTTTATCTTAATTACATAGGAATGTAGATCTGGGGTTGTTGAATCCCTTAATGGTGCAAATTTTTTGGCATGATGTTGAACGCAAACAAAACTCAGTGCATGATTGTAAATATGTTAAGGACAGCGGCTCCTCAACATCCAGATCTCAACAATGATATTTTTTTTTTTTTAACTCTATATGACTCGTCTAACTTCAGAACTTCAATCTTGCAACAAATGTTTTATAATGAACAAGCTGACATAAGTCTCTTCATAGCTTATATATGACAGATCCATCTTAAGGTTTGGTACTGATTTTAAGATATTCTAAATTAACTACTTGTAGTTTATATACATTCTTATTCTTCATATGGCTATTTTTCCCTGTTAGAGCCTTGGGTTAATAGAATCCCGCTTTTCCACCTAGGGTTGCATCTTTGGTAACAATAAAAATAATAGAAATATAGGTTAGAGTTGAAATATTTATAAGTAGTTAGTGTTTGAGAATATCGAGCATCAACAGGATTCGCTAAGCTTCCAATGTCTCAACAAATTTTCTTCTCAATAGAGAGAAAAAGCTTTTCTCAATATAAGGCGGAATCAGAAGTTTTTAAATACAAACAAACTTCATTGTGAGATTGGTATTACTTTTTGTAACCCCGAAGAAAGTGGTGTATATAATCAGTTCGAGTAATACTAGGTAAGCAGTTTATTCTAATTGTCAGGCCATCTCCATCATGAGGCTCATTACTACACAGTACTCAAGAAGTTTTATTCCAGCTGTGATCAAGCTGTGGAATGATCTTCCTAACCGGGTAGTTGAATCAGTAGAACTTCAGTTCAAACTCGCAGCAAATGTTTCAAGTAGAACATGCTTACATAAGTCCTTTTATACTTTATATATCAAATATCTATTTCAATGTTGTTAATGTTTTTAGAATATTTTATTTCAATCTTTCATTACTTCTTATATTGTTTATTTATTTCCTCATTTCCTTTCTTCACTGGGCTATTTTTTCCGATTGGAGCCCAAACTAAATCCACTGGCGCAAAGCATTATCAATAGATCTTTCACGAGACGGCATATTTTATGTTCATCACGTGTCATTTTTCATAATTACTTACAAACACACTCACCCACACCCACACTCATATATATATATATATATATATATATATATATATATATATATATATATATATATATATATATATATATATATAAATATATATATATATATATATATATATATATATATATATATATATATATATGAACAAAGTCGTATTTGAGGTCTTTGTCCTACAATGAACTAGAAACGACTGCATTTGTTGTTTTTTGTTGATAAATGTACACGAACACACACACTCGCATACACACACACGCGCACACACACATGTATATATATATATATATATATATATATATATATATATATATATATATATATATATGTAAATATCACCCACGAAATGCATTTAATACCGAATTCTATCTTGGGAAATACATATCCACTTGGAATTCATTTTATGGTAACAGCTTCTGGCCGGGTGGTGATTCGAACCACCACCTGTACGGCTAGAAACTATGCTTGGCAGGGACCCTACCACTCAGCTATCAAGAGAGACTAAAAGTTTATGACAAGTCCCCCTACATATTCCTGTCGAATTCAGGATTCTGTTCATAGACTTGAAATAGACCCATCTCCACCATGATAGCTGAATCGTGAGTTTGCAACACGTGGTTATTTTAATGAACATATATCACAAGCACACGTGATTTTAATTAATGTAAATATCACCCACGAAATGCATTTAATACCGAATTCTATCTTGGGAAATACATATCCACTTGGAATTCATTTTATGGTAACAGCTTCTGGCCGGGTGGTGATTCGAACCACCACCTGTACGGCTAGAAACTATGCTTGGCAGGGACCCTACCACTCAGCTATCAAGAGAGACTAAAAGTTTATGACAAGTCCCCCTACATATTCCTGTCGAATTCAGGATTCTGTTCATAGACTTGAAATAGACCCATCTCCACCATGATAGCTGAATCGTGAGTTTGCAACACGTGGTTATTTTAATGAACATATATCACAAGCACACGTGATTTTAATTAATGTAAATATCACCCACGAAATGCATTTAATACCGAATTCTATCTTGGGAAATACATATCCACTTGGAATTCATTTTATGGTAACAGCTTCTGGCCGGGT
>NC_090751.1:49681176-49686176 GCF_036898095.1 Palaemon carinicauda
TTCATTGAGAGAGAGAGAGAGAGAGAGAGAGAGAGAGAGAGAGAGAGAGAGAGAGAGAGAGAGAGAGAGAGTGTGTGTCCTGGAGGTTACATCATTCAGAATAAAATTGGATTATTTTGTATGGCAAAGTCTGAAACCAAATTCTACCTTATTCAGATCAATAGATTTGAGTTTTTATCTTAATTTATTTTGGCCATTTCTTAAAGCGCTGTGGTTGAGGAGGCCATTCAATGGAACTGGGGAAACTCATCAAATGCTCTTGGAATTAAAGTTGGGAGTGCGGATATAAGCATGAAGCATTCTATGAATAAAGTGTTCTAAACGGTAGTTGTTCGTTGAATTCCTGAAACTGGACCTAGGACTTGTGACAAGGGCCTCTTCTGCCAGCTACAATAATAAAGTACGATCTTTCCATTTCTCTCACGTGATTTGAAAGTTAATAGTTTGCAGATAAGTTAACATCCTTATACTTCGGCTGCCTATACTTTATTTAAATGGAAATTGTCCGCTGAGTGACGGCCTTTCTTGAGATTAGTGGATAAATCCTCTTCCCTCGATCATTTACCTTTAACGAGTTTTAAAGCAGGTACACCTAAAGTTAGGCTAGATTAAACACCTGGGGGCTCAATCTGCTCGTAAAAATTTGGGAATCGCAGGAAAAGGTCGGCTTTTCATATGTATAACCGTTTATTTATTTTCCTTCTTTTCATTTCCGATTTAATTTTTCTCTCCTATATATGTATTATTTAAATATAGTTTATTTCACTATTTTTATTTATGGATGAAGTAAATACTGATGCATAGATATTAGCATTATACGTAATATATTTAAATACACTTCTTATCTGTTGAAGGAAATAAAAAAACAAATATTTATTCATTTTCGATCAATACTAAGATATCTATTTTTTATTATTATTTGGTTAAAAAGCATTGGCTTTATGTAGAGTAGTCAGAGGAGTCGAGCTCAATGACAAATGTGTCCAGGAATTTATCCATGGTAATGTCATGGATTAGAGATTGAGAGATTGTAAAGATTTCGAAACTGCACTATGGATTCATGATTGGGAGAGGGACTGGGGATCACATCTTTTTGCTACAGCAGTTACAGGAACAAAAATAAAAAAAAAAGAATAAAAGGAGAAAAATATAAGGGAAACCAGAAGCTCTTATGCGCTTTTGTAGATTTAGAGAAGCCTTATGTTAGAATACCAAGAAAAGTAATATTTTGGTGCTTGAGAAAGAGTAAAGTCCTGGAGAATGAATGAAGGAATGATTTGAAGTTCTCTGGCATCCTAACATCGAAGTTTGTTAGAATAGTAGAGATTATATACAAAAGAATAAGGATAAAGGTATTAACAGCTGTTGCAGAAACGGAAACCTTTGAGTTTATTATTGGATTACACCAGGGTCAGCATTATGCTCATTTTTATTTTTGTTGGTCTTGAATGCGTTAAGTGAAAATGCGTTGAGATGAAAATGAGGAAAAATTACAGAGAAGGTTAGTAGTGTGGCAAGAGACTTTGGAAAGGGGTAGTTTGAGGGTAAATGTTAATAAGACTGAAACTATGGTGGCCAATAAGGATGGTAGGGACAGAATAGCTAATATGAAAGAAGAGGCGCTGTTGTAAAACAGGTAGAACAATTTCTGTATTTAGGATCTTCTATAAATCAGGAGGAAGGATGTAAGACTAAAATTGAGAATAAGATAAAAGAAGCATAGAAAAAATGGAGGGAGGTAGCAGGAGTGGTATGTGATTAGAAAATGCCAATCCAAGTAAAAGTTAAAATCTACCGTACAGTAATAAGGCCAGTGTTAATGTATGGCTAAGAAACTTATGCTTCAAGACGAAAAGAGAAAGCAAAGGGTTGTATTGACAGAAATACGGTGGTAGATAAATCCCTTTATGGCTTTAATCTACTACAATCTTAACAATGAGAAATATTTCCTGTACCACATGTGTTTCATATAATCGCGAACACTGCAATGGTTTTGCATTTTTTTTTCTTATTACTCTCTATTCCCTGCACTCTTAATGAGCCAAGGTCAATAGATGTGATAGCTCAAGTTTAATTTTGTTTGAAAATTCATGATGTTCTCCCTCACAAGCTACTCTCAGGGTGGACAGCAAAATTTGGTATCCATGAACATATTATTTCTGACAAGAGTACCACTTTCACCTGTCAATTGTGAACGTCATCAGTTAATCTCCTGGACATCACCCTGCATTAGACAACTGCTTACAACCCTTCTTCTAACAGAATGATTGAATTTTTTTATCGCACCCTGAAATAAGCTTTGATGTCCCACTGAAATGACTCCAACTGGTTTAATAAGCTTTCCTGGGTCCTCCTGGGACGATGAACAACAGCTAAAAATGCCTGAATGTCTTTGCAGCTGAAATGGTGTATCACGACCGGTTGGTCGTTCCTGCCAAATCTTTTTTCCGTTCATAGCGTTCTTCGATATATCCATCGCCTATGTTACATAGTCGGAAAATTTACTTCTTGCCACCAGACTTACAGATCTAGACTCGACAATGCATGTTTTACTGCGCAACGACGCTAGTAAGCCCCAGGATCATTCGTACGCCGAAGGCTTTCTTCATTAACATTCATGGGAGAGAAGACTAGACCATTCATTGCCCAAAACCTGCATATCTCCTGCCAGATGACCAGCCTATAAAATACCTTGCAAGAGCAGGGCACTCTATTTCTCATGTATTTCATTTATATGCGGGTAACTTGTTTCATACACACTCTTACACTGTAACGGTTTTTCTTTTTATTTCATTTTATCGAACACTCTTCCTTGGGCTGTTGATAAACCAACCTATATAAGCCTGATAGATCATGTTTAATTTTGTTTAGATTTTTGTGACGTCTTACTCAAAAGTCCTGGTATTTAAGCTCGATTTCTTTTTAATAAAGTTAAGTTACACTCACCTTGCCCCTCGTAACTTGCGCCTCACATATTTCCGTGTTCCGTCTGTCCATTTTCACTGTTAATAACAGTTTTCCTTTTAACAAATTTTCCCTGGGATTCTCCCCATTTCTGATGAGCCATTTTAAATGATGATGTCAGCGGATTGTCTATCTATAGAGAGTGGTAGGGTTTGTTATTCATGATTAAAAATATGATGCAGGAATGTCAGGAATGAAATGCGTATGGAACCACTTTTCGAACACACTGCCGTTCATTTGGTGATGCTAATCTCCATCATTTCTGTCAAGGAATATCAGTTGTGCAATCGGAACAAAACCAGCTTTTGAGTCGGCATGTAAACAATATAGGGTCCTTATTTCCCTCTATGGTATTCAAAGCCTGTTACCTTTGATGAGCTTGTATCTATATAACCTTTACCAATACTGTAGTTCTTGTTTACACTTGTTTCGTGTAAGTAAAATGTTTGACTTTATTCCTTGCATATCTCATTTTTCGTAAAAAAAGAAAAAAAAATCTCCGCAAAGACAAAAGATTACATTTCTCCTTTAAGAACCTTTAACTTCGTAGTATACTTTCTTATCCTAGTAAATTATTGTAATCTCCTTTGGTAATCGATGTCCTATAAAATATTATCTCCTTAATGCCAAAACCATTTTTATTTTTATTTTTGTTTTGTCCCATTACCTCTTGCAATGCCAATTATATAATTTTTCTTAGTGTATCACCATGGCCTATTTTATAATGTTATTATTATATGTTTGTAATATTTCGTTAATTATACAATAAATATTTGTCTTCTTGTTATTTTTTCCTTTATCTTTATACCTTTATATCTCCTCCATACCACGTAGCTGGTATGGGAGCGTCCAGGACCAACCGAGAGAGTGTTTCCTGGGATCATCATTGTTCTATAAGTCTCTCTATGTATGTTCGTGCGGTTACTAAAGCTATAAAATGTAAAGAAACCTTATTCAATAAATCAATCTTCTGAAGAGGTATCTTGAAACTAGTCGGTACTTAATCTTATATTTCCAATATTAATTTTCCCTGTGGTTCTTTTGCTCTGAGCATCACGTTTTCCTGTAAATTTTACACACACACACACACTAATATATATATATATATATATATATATATATATATATATATATATATATATATATATATATATATATATAATTGACTTTTGTGATCCTAATCTTTGTATATATCAACCAAAATGGCATATGTTACCAAAATCTACATTAGAAATATTTATCCACTGGGATTCATTGATTGCAATAGCTTCTGGCTGGGCAGGGATTCAAACTCATGCCACTCAGCTTAAACCATGAATGCGAGGACTCTGCTAGGTTAATAGCTCCGTTGGTAGAGTCCTCGTGGGAAAGGTTTTGGCTGAGGGGCACGAGTTCAAATGTCTGCCCAGAGATAAGCTATTACCATAAATGAATCTTGGTAAAACCCTCGCAGGCATGGTTTCAGCTAAGTGGCACGAGTTCGAATTTCTACCCAGCAGAAAGCTATTTCCAAAAATGAATTCTAGTGGATATACTATATAGGCCTAAGGCAGAATACGGAATTAGAGCCAAATATGGTTGATATATATATATATATATATATATATATATATATATATACATATATATATATATATATATATATATATATATATATATATATATACATATATATATATATATATATATAAATATATATATATATATATATGTATATACATATATATATAAACATAAATACATCTATATATATATATATATATATATATATATATATATATATATATATATATATATATACATATATATATAAACATAAATACATCTATATATATATATATATATATATATATATATATATATATATATATATATATATATATATATATATATATATACATAAATATGTATATATATATATATATATATATATATATATATATATGTATATATATATATATGCTTATATATATTTATATATATATATATATATATATATATATATATATATATATATATATATATATATATATATA
>NC_090751.1:49693676-49698676 GCF_036898095.1 Palaemon carinicauda
TTAAGAATTGTTGTTTTACACTTGATCTTGAGGACTGGAGCTGGGCGGTTCTCTTTTCGAGATCGCCATTAATAATTTAGAATAAGACTGCGCCCTCCAACTAAATAACTTGGAGTAAGTAACTGTATAAATTGATCCATTCCATTTGTAATTTACTGGTCAATTCAAATTCAAATTTGTTATTTCTGTTTTGATTGGTTTTGTTGTAATATACTTATTATCGATTTTTGTAAGTCGTAATATAAGTGTAATTTAATTTTAATTTAGGTCTGTTGACATTTTCTCAGTAAAAGTTGGATAAAAATGTTATTGTAATTATTTCAGTTGCAGAATGAAATGTCTGTAACGACTTCAACGTCGTGACGTTACATGCCTCGTTCGTATGGTTGGTTGAGGTCTCAATGGTCTTATTCTGATTGGGGAGGTGCAAGCCCCTGCAGTTCTGCTACATTTCATTTCCAAGTGCTATGCAGAATCGAGGAAACTTTAAAGTAAGTTCGCTCCAATTTGTGCCTTGTGGTATGTAAATTGTCCTCGAGGTCAACTCGTTCATAAATTACTTAATTGTCAACAACAGCAAACAAGAGTGTCACCTAGTTTAGTTCGCGAAAGCTGAATGTTTGAATGACTAAGTAGTTAGTTCTGTCAATGACTCGTCGTCTAGAAAAGTGGCTATTATCAGTTATCGACCCAAAGTTGGTGTTTTGAAGCAATACTTCTTGTGTTCCATTTCTCATAATTGGGTCGTTGAATTCATCGTTTGAGTGTTTTACTTTTGTTTACTGTTCAATCTCGTAAACATGCCTTCCAGGAAAGGGAAATCTTTGACTCAGAAGAAATTTGACATTGCCTTTGAGACCTGGACTATTGAAAGTTTGGACGCCGAGACCATCTTAGCAGATGCAGAGAACGCCACTGTTGATGATCTAAGGTTATCATTGAACTCTCTTCGTGAATCATATAGTGATTTAAAAAAGTGTCTCCGCAGGCAATCTGACTTGTGACAAAACTTTGAAAACATTACGTGATGCGAGTGTTACCTCCCACAATCTGAGGACGCAGATAAATGAACAAATAGAAAAGCTATCGGTTTCTAAGAGGACATTCCTATGCTTGCTAATGAGGTCAGCAAATGTAATTCGTCATTTGTCCAATTGAAGAAACTTTCTTGTCCGACATGGGATGGTGAAGTTTGATCGTATAAAAGATTCAAGAAAAATTTCGAGCTATTAGTTCAGAGCCAGATGTCTGGGGAAATGGCACTTTTGAGACTGAGAGAAGCATTGCGAGAAAATTTGAGAGAAGGCCTCGTTGTTCAGTCGAAATCGAGCTTGGATGAAGCATGTTCAGCATTAGATTGCATTTACGGAAGGGGAAACACCATCCGTGACGCAGTCCTCAGGGACGTCCATGACATTAGGCCTGTCAGAAGCGAGACTGATGCAGATGGTCTTTGCCGATTGGTAACGGAACTTACTGTCGCTAAAGAGGACCTGAGATCGGTAAACTGAACATCTGCATTAGGTGAGTCGGCATTTTCTATCGTAATGGAAAAAATTCCAGTAGAACTGCGCAGGAGAATCGACAGAAAAATTCTGGCAGACGACCTTGATGCTGAAGCCTCCTTCGATCTACTCTTAGAAATGGCCGACACGGCAGCCTCAATTGAAGAAACAACTAAATTGCGAGCAGAAGCTCATTCTAGTTACATTTTCAGAGAAGAGCCGACAATGGTCGTTAAGAATTATCAGGTTAGCAGTAAGGACAGAAACATTGATAACAGCGGTTCGAAAGGTGCCAAGCCTGACAAGAATGGAACGCCCAAAAAGGGTAATGGTTGGAAGGAATCGAAAACAGGGAAGCCAAAAAATTCCCCATCTTCCGTTCAATTGTGTATTTTTCATTCTATTGCTGATCACCAAACGTCTGAATGCAGAGTGTTCCTAGGTCTTTCGTCCATAAAAAAGAAAGAAACCTTGAAGGGACATAACCGGTATGAAAAGTGCTTTGGTTCTCACCCTTCAAATCAGTGCAGAAATAAGCATGTTTGTCAGGAGGTTAACTGCAAGACGCCAGACAATCATCATACTCTATTGCATGCTGCTTGCCTAGCTGCGTCAAGCATGGTTTATGGTCCTGTTGATTGCGAGAAACTCTGTCATCATCTAGGCCAGAACACAATGAGACCTAGTCATACAGCCTTCATGAAAAGGAAAGGCAATCTTTTCGTGGTTTCAGTTCTTTATGATTTGGGAGCCACTGTCTCACAGATTCTGAACTCAGTGGCAAGGGGAGCTTTTATCAAACCAGTATCCAGAATCAAGAACTTGATGATGAGGACTGCTGGGGAGAGCCAGCCACAAGATTGGGGACCGGCTGATCTGTACAGCATCCCACTCTACGATGCAGAAGGTAACTTCGTGACTGCAGTTGATTGCATTGGTGTCGATTACATCGGTGAACTTGATGGAGGCAGTTATCATGCAGCTGCTGACATGTTCAGAGATGATGTCAATCCATCAGAACTTTTAGAGCCTGTTCATGGTGACATCGAGTTGCTCATCGGACACAATCATGCCAGCATATTTCCGCGAATGATGAAGACAAGAGAAAACCTTGTTTTAGCTGAGACTAACTTCGGGTTCATTCTACATGGTTCTCACGAGACATTTTTTGCCGCCAATTCTCATGAACCAAGTGTGATGCTGTCAGAGGTTCTCAACAGAAAGATTTCTGCTGTTCTTCTGCAATCAACGTCATCAGTTGCAGTAAGTCATGCTGAACGACCGAAAGGGGAAGTTTCCACAGATAAAGCCCGGAGCAATGGCTCCGTGCAGCAGGTTGCAGAAAGTGGTGGACTTTCGGTTCTTTCAATAAAGACTAGTGCTGAGACTGTGTTTGATCATATGTGTGAAGTAGAGGATGGTCCGGTTTGTCATCGGTGCGACGCGGTCGGCATTAACTCAGAAGAGGAGCGAAGAGTACAGACATACAAGAGTTGTTTCACCTACGACCCTAAACAAAAGATATTCGTTTGCAGGTTACCATGGCGGGAAAGCTTCCGTATCTTGTCGGACAATCGACCTATTGCCCTCAAACGCCTAAATTCGTTAACACGTACCATGTCCAGATACGAAGATTTAAAGAACTGGTATGTAGACGAATTTGAAAAGTTGATAAACGACGGCTATATGACAGAGGTTACATCTGAGGAGGATGCGCCGTGGAAATCTAATGGTGGCAAAGTCTACTACATCTGTCATTTCGCACACTTTAATGAGCATAGTTCCTCAACCCTACTCAGAATCATATTTGATGCAAGTGTTCCATTTAAAGGCAAGGCTATCAACTCCCTGTGGGAATCACCACCAAATTTGATTCCACCAATTCCAACCCTGCTGTTAAGGTTCCAGGAAAGAAAAATACCAGTTGCAATGGACATAAGTAAAGCATACTTCACTGTTCGCCTTGAGACAGAAGAATCTCATCTGCATTGACTTTTGTGGAATCAACTGGACAAGGAAAAAGAAGTCAAGACGCTGCGATTACTACGAAACTCTTGGGGAACTACTCCGGCAGGTGGTATATGCAGTGTAGCAAAGCTCATCATAGCTGAGAAATTCAAGGACAATTACCCACAGGTATATGAATTCGTAAAATCGAACTTGTATGTTGATGATGGTACTACAAGTGTTGATGATGTTTCCACGGCATTACAACTGGCTAAGGAACTCAACATTGTCCTTTTGCGAGGCATCCTTCATCATAAAGCATTTCATGATCGGTGGAAGTGAAAGTGATATTAATGCCCGCATAAAGAAGTGCCCCGGATGTACCTGACAATGTGCGACGAACACCAGAGCAGGAAAGAATCCTGGGTATAATATATCATTCTGCCAACGATGAAATTTCCATTTCAGGTAGAATTAACTTCTCAAAGAAAAGGAGAGGAATTAGATCAGAAGAAGATATCAGATTAGAAAACTTTGATGATGCTTTCCCTGACACTTTCAGTCGAAGAAATTATCTACAGATCATAGCAACCATCTATGATCCAACGGGACTTGCAACTCCAGTTACCATCTGCCTGAAGCATGAACTTGGTCAAATATTCCGCCTCAAACAGGAATGGGATGATCCGATCCTAGATGGTAATGATGACCTACCTACAACCCGCAGTCGGTGTAAAGAAGTGATTCGTTCGATCTACGGTTTGAAAGAAGTCAGGTTTGTTCGCTGTCTTACACCGGAAACTGCAGTTGACAAACCAACTCTAGTAATTTTTTGTGATAGTTCTCAGACTGCCTATGGATGTGTCGCATATTACAACTGGAAGTTGGAAAATGGCGAGCGAGCATCTGTTCTTGCCATGTCAAAGGCAAAACCTTGGCCACAAATTCCGATGTTAACTATCCCCCGTGGTGAGTTATTTGGATGTCTGCTGGGTGCCAGAATGCAACAGACTATCGTCAAAAAATCAAGCTTCATTTTTTAAAGGGTAATGCTACTAACCGACAGCACCATAGTTCTGGGACAACTGTGTCATGAGCCCTACAAGTACAACATGTGGACAGCCAGCCGTATTAGTGAAATACAAACTCTGACTGATATTCGCGATTGGTACCATGTGGACTCTGGAAACAACGTTGCCGATGATGCGTCACGCGGTCTTAACCCATCTGAAATGGGAAATGATTCCAGATGGCAGAAAGGTCCAGACTTCATGAAGAAGGACATCAATGAATGGCCAATCAAACATGCAAATGAAGTTCATGCGAAGAAAGAAGATCTGGACATAAGAATAAAAGATCCACGGATGACCATTGGAAGATGCAAGTCACTATGTGTCCAGATTGATGGTGGAACAAATGAAGATTATTCAGTTATTCTTGATATCCTAAAAACATTTAACATAACGGTCGACAAAAATGACAGCCTGGTGAAGATTAAACGTCGCATCTCCAGAATCATAAGATTTATGGAAAATGCTTCACAATTTT
>NC_090751.1:49703676-49706176 GCF_036898095.1 Palaemon carinicauda
GCCTTTACATGCATTAGTCTGTTTGGAAGTTTGTGATATTCTTGCTCGGAACTGCTTGTATATAAATTCTTTATCAGTTGAAATAATGTTAGTTGCATTCGTCTTACTGTTATAACCGCACATTGGTGACCGCGGGAGGATACCAACTCCCTCCCGCTTTCGCCCCCTCACTAGTGTTTGACGATGCCGCCCTCCGAACTTACCTCTTCTATCCATGAAACCAGCTCCTTTTGCCGAGCTTCAGTTTCACGTTAAGGGTGTGACTCGCTTAAGCTCTAAAGAAGCGATGGCTGAAGATACTTTCCCGGAAATCTCAGATTGACTTTGTGACCAATGGTACCATCAATTAGAGTACGACACCTCAAAACATAACTCCTGGAGCGGTATCCACCATCGCCAAAACGGCTGCGTCAATAGCCGTAAGAGATGATGATGACACACACATAAACACACACACACACATACACACACACACACACACACACACACACACACACATATATATATATATATATATATATATATATATATATATATATATATATATATATATATATATATATATATTTAGCAATTACTTTCGTCGTGTGATCGGCTGCCTGTACTTGAATATTTTTTGCATCGTTGATATCGTCAGAATGACTTCCACAGCCTATTCTACTTTTGTTTCAGTTTTGTAAAATCGTTCCCATTGTACTCTTAAAACAAAAACCGAATTCCAGGAAATAGATACTGAGAACAGAATCTAATTCCGTTTATATTTGTGTTCTTTATTTAAGCTATTCCTTAAATCTTTAATTCCAATGCTGTTTATGTTGGTATTTTGATGTTATAATTTCACTTGCTCGTAAAATAATCAGTAATCTTGATACATATAGTAAAATCCGTGCAAAACAGAAAACGATAAAATATGGTGGTATGGAAAGTAGCCAGTATCATGAGAAAAAAAAATTATTTACAAAATATAAGGTAAAGCGGATTGAGATGTAAAAAAAATAATAATAACAATAATAATACCAGGTAATATGAATAAGGATATGAAGGAATCAGGACAGGTTCCAAAGTAATCAGGGTATGGTCCATGATATACAATATTGACTTATGGGTTCTACGGAAAAAAACGTAAAATCCACCGAAATCGAGAAATATATCGACAAAAGAAAATATTTAAGAAAGGTATGTTCATGATACTGTATTAAATCAAAAGAAGGAAGACTAACAATATGAACTACACAGTCAACTCATATATGATGTGTTTCTTTTAAAGGAAAAAATTGTACACAGGGCATAAATCAACGAAATTGAAACTGATAAATAACTACATATGTAAACCCCTATTATTTTCGATTTCCAAAAAGCTGACAACGTCTTTAAATGCGGGCAGTGCATTATCCAATGCTTTTGTTGGCAGCCTTCAATCTTGAATCAAACACCGTAAATCACAAAGGTAAAAGGTGCGGCTTAGCTATTCCAGTCAATAAGATGCTAATGAAAGTTCAAGGAAACAAGAATTCCAGATCCTGCTCTTTTATTATGACCAACAAACAACAGTATTAGAAAATCCTTGCCAACACAAACAAACAGGTTACCAGAAAAACAACCCAAATAAAGTTCAATAAGAGAATTTTTTATTTTTTTAATTACCAAAACCGCAACGGAAAGAGGCTTGAAATGGATCTCATTTCATACATGAGTGGATATCTAATAATATATTTCAATAGTAATTAATCCCACGAGCAGAAAACTGCAAATGAAATTATCCTCTCTAATATATAAAAAAAATTTCAGGTACTAGTGAATTTCACAGGAAACATGAAAGAACGCAACCTTATGCATGAACACACGCGTGCGCACCCGCACACACACACCCAAACACACACACATATGTATATATATATATATATATATATATATATATATATATATATATATAGATAGATAGAGAGATAGATAGATATAGATATATATATATATATATATATATATATATATATATATATATATATATATATATATATATATATATATATATATATATATATGTATATATTAATAAATGTATATATATATATATATATATATATATATATATATATATATATATATATATATATATATATATATGTATATATATATATATATGTATATATATATATATACTGTATATATATTGCAGGATTTGTTATTTTGTATGCTTGCCAGGCATCAGAAGAATCAAAGGGAATTATAATCATGATCCTGTAATTTTCAACGCTTACTGATATTAAACCATAATACAATTCTATCTTATGGGCGTCTAACAAAGGAACATAACCGATTTTTTCCCGTCCGTTCTCCAAAGTTAACGTTAGGTCTTTAATGGGCAAAAGATGTGGTGATAAAACACCCTTAGTTGCTAAGGTAATAGCTTCCACATAGTCTTCTGATTTCTCAATAAAATGTGAAATTTTAGTACGGACATGATCTATTTTTTAATTATAATACGTTGACGTTGCCAGCA
>NC_090751.1:49711176-49726176 GCF_036898095.1 Palaemon carinicauda
ATGTCTCAAAATGAAAATTTGGTCAGTGCAACTTCTACCTTTTCTAAATCTTGCTTGTTCATCTCTCAGCTTTTCATCAATCTTTCTCTCCAGTTTCTTAAGAATAAGGATACTATATATTTTTATAACAACTGACGTGAGTGTATGCCTCTGTAAATATGACAATCAGTCAGGTCTCCATTTATAGCTATTTTCTCCAACACTCTTAACTCCCATTCATCAGGTTTTGTCTCTTCATGCCATATTCTACAAAATAATCTTGCAAGTAGAGGATAGCTTCGACTTCAAACACACTAAATTCATTTATGGGCACATCAAGGTCTTCATCAGCTTCAGGTATATCAATCTAATTATTCCCTTCATATGTCCTATTCATAACTTCACTAAAGTGTTACATCATACATTGTGTTTCTTCATCATCTGTTGCTATAACAGAACCATCTCTCTTTTTGATGGGTATATGCTTCTTTTTCTCTGCTCAATCGAGATTTCATTAATAATTCTATGACCAATTCTTACACCATAGCCGCTTCCTGAATTCATAGGTTTGTCGGCCTCGTCTGTTTTACTGTCGAAATACTCTCTCCAGTCCTTCCTGCCTTTTCTTTTGACCTCGCTGTCAATACTAGAGTTCTTAGCATGCTCTACCTTGTAATTATCATTACTTCCTCGAAAACCTTCAACAATCAACTTTAGTCTTTGACTCCTTTCTATTGTATCGAAATTATCATTCGATATCCATGGTTTTCTCCTTGTAACTGTTTGCCCAAAGACTTCACTACAAACTGACTGATATATGTTATTAATATCATACCATTCTTCATTAATTTCATGTTTTTCGTCTCTTAAAGTCTCTAAGACTGCAAATCTATTCCTATATTCAATTTCGAATGTTTTTCTGTGCTCTTCCTCTAGAAGCTTAGTTGTATCAAACCTAGGTATTCTACCTATCTTTCTGTTGAGTGCTTTCAGTTTTAATTTCAGTGTGGCAATGAGGAGCTGATGATCACTACCAATATCTACACCTCTATAGCTTCTTACATTTCTCAGAGTCCTCCTTCTCTCTTTATTAATGGCAATGTGATCTATCTGAATTTGGTAGTTGTCACATGGTAAAGTCCATGTAAACTTGTGGATGTTCTCATGTTGGAACAGAATACCTCTAATGACAAGATTTTTTCCTGACCAGAAACTTAGGAAATAATCTCCATTTTCATTTGCAAGTTCGCCAAGACCCTCGACACCCATCACATTCTCTATCCCTTGATTATTTCTACCAACTCAAGCATTGAAGTCACCAATCACAATTCTCATATCTCTCTCAGGGATCTCATTTATTATCCTCTGTAGTTCTTCATATTATTCATCTTTCCTTTCTTCAAGGGCATCATTTGTTGGGCCAAAGCAAACTATAATACTTATATTGCACTGCTTTAATTTGAACTTTATACATATCAATCTACTAATTACAGGTCTCCACTCAGTTAATGCCTCTTCTTCTCTTGGTGTCATCATCATTCCTACCCCTTCTCTTCCAGCTCCATCTGATCTTCCTGAGTAAATATACTGTATATATTCACTGGTTCTAAAGTTTCCTTACCAATCCCCTTACAACGTGTTTCACTTAGGGGCAAGATATCCAATCTATATTTCATAAATTCACTCTCCACTTGCTGTAACTTCCCAATATGAGTCATGGTTCTAACATTCCAATTACCTATATTCAATTTTTGTTTATTATTTTTAAACCGGGAGATTTTCAGCACCCCGTTATGGCAGGAATATTCTTTCCTCTTCTCTATCTATGGCCGACTAAATCCATAGAGGATTTATTGGCTAGATACATCAAAATATAGCCAGTTCCTTGTGATGAGCAGTGCGTATCTGAATAAGGCAAGTGACCCCTGCCGGTCCATACTAATTCTATTAATATCAACCAACAGGCATCAGGAGTAGTAGCCGAAAAGATTGTTTGTCCATCGCCTTAAACCCATCCATCACCCTGCTGCCAGTGACCTCATCGAGATTTAGGGGGGCATTTCCTCCACACCCAAAGCTCTCATTACTTCACCAAGTTGCTCATCTGCTTATACGAGTATAACCGTTGGCAAACATGGATTGCTAAGATATACCACCTAGCAAAGTAAATATATACAGCCTAGCACGGTGAAGATACACCACCTAGTACGGTAAATATATACTACCTAGCACGGTAGCTATACCACCTAGCATGGTAAAGATGTCCCGCCTATCACGGTAATATACCGCCTAGCGCAGTGATATACCGCCTAGAACGGTAGTATACTGCCTAGCACGGTAATATACCACCTAGCACGGTAATATACTGCCTAGCACGGTAATATAACACCTAGCATGGTATATATATATATATATATATATATATATATATGTACATATATATACATACATATATATATATATATATATATATATATATATATACATATATATATATATATATATATATATATATGTGTGTGTGTGTGTGTGTATATATTCATATATATATATATATATATATATACATATATATATATATATATATATATATATACATATATATATGTATATGTATATATATATATATATATATATATATATATATATATATATATATATATATATATATATATATATTATATATATGTATATATATATGTATATATATACATATATACATACATATATATATATATATATATATATATATATATATATATATATATATATAAATATATACATATACATATATATATATATATATATATATATATATATATATATATATATATATATATATATATATATATATGTGTGTGTGTGTATGTGTGTGTGTGTGTTTATGTGAGGGTGTGTGTGTCTGTTTATGTGAGTGTGTGTGTGCCTGTGTGTAAATAACAAAAGTTCTTGATAATTTCAGATAAGTCAGATTTTCCGTTAAGCCTCCTGTTTCTCTTATCTAAAATATAACTTATTTGTTGATATGAAGAAGCTGACAGCTCTGGAATCCCGCTCCCCTGTATAGATACGACCGATTTGTATATGTATCCCATTGTGAGTCGGTCTGTATCACTAATAGGACGAAAATACTAACTCCAATCAAGTTCTCTCATTTTTTCATTTGTGACTACATATATATATATATATATATATATATATATATATATATATATATATATATATATATATATATATATATATATATATAGTGCGTGCATGTGGGGATATATATACATTTATGTGTCTACATGAATATATATGTTAACTTTTTAGGGTCTTTTCGGGGAGGTTGCTAGTCATATGCCGTTTTTTTGTCCTGGTTGTAACCCAAAGGCTCAACTGACCACAGTGAATAATTTATTACTTTCATCAACCAATCGATTTTCCTTAAGGATTGATCACATTTCTGACTAGAATTACTCATATATTTAAATTTTCCCTTGTTGATGTTTTTACATTTCATTATTTCCTATTCACTGCGGTATTTCGATAAAAAAAAAAAAAAAAAAAAAAACATTCAAATTGGAGCGTATGAAATTGTTCGGCTAAACACAAGTCTACCTTTTATTGATATTTCCTTAAATAACTTGTTGAAATTAAGGTATACCTTAAATAAAATCAAATTTATAATACAAACAGTGGAATATAAATTCAATAAATAACATCTTCCCCTCAAAAATTTATTTAGTTAGGAACTTGTCAAACCATCATCGCTTTATCCATCAGGTTACTGTAAACTTGACTCATATAAGGTTTAATTTTAACCAAAGATTAACCTACACTCCTGTTTTTTTCACGCTCATCAATTGACTTTTTATAAAAGACTACAGAGTAGTTATTTAATATCCAACTACTTCCAAATAAAAAAAAAAGTGATGAAAAGTCAAAATAACTGTGTCTCAAAGGCATGTAGGCAAAAATAGATCATGCTAAGCCAACAAATGACTTTATTTGGTAAAAACATAGAAAAAAAATATACATTCAATCTTCATAATTGCTTCCAGACATAACTTGGATTTTCCTTATTGAGTTTCTTGGAGGTTCCAGGAACTTGGTAGTTGCGTTGCTAAACATGTTCATCTTGTTAGAGAAGTTTCACCTCAGCAGCGATATGAAAAGAAAAAAAAAAAATCAGAGAATCGATTTCCGACTTATAAATGTTTGTTTGCTTAAACTCTATCACTCCCTCACTGTAACCAATGAATCCCTGAGCTTAAAACAAACGTTTATTTTGGACAGAACTTTAATTGGAACGCCACTATTTCAAATACCTATTTTTGACAATTAAGATTGTTGAAATTTCAATTGACTACTGCCGTTAGTTTTATTACTGAGGTTTCTTCGTTTATAGTAAAACTAACGTCCATATGGCTTAGATCACTCTACTGAGTGTACATCAAACAAAAGATTGCTCCGTTCCTGAAAATAGAAGAAAATAGAGACACCTAAAACACTAAGTAGCAAACCAAGAAAATTCATTGAAATTATAAACAAGAGTAAGGAGCAAAGCATAATAAACACCATGTAAATAAACTCAATGGTTACCGAGAATTACAAACCTGCTAAATAGATATCTTGGATTAAACAATATTAATAAAAAATTAGAATAATGATTCATGCGAAAAGGATCTTTCACAACTCACTATCATTCATTAAATCCTATTTGCCAAGAATTTACACTTACGTAATATAATTTCTCATTTTTATTCGGAAGTATATGTTAAAATATTAACAAATTAATGAATGATTATGGAATCCAATTTTATATTCTCTATTGTTTCGTCATGGATTAAAAATTCTGGAAAAGGTCATATTTTTCAATACATTTAAAATATATTGACAATTATAATAATTTTAAAAGCTTCAGTTTTTTTGGATATCTAAATACGATTTTTTTTAATGGAAAGTAAGAAACAGATAAACTAGAAGTTTAAACGCAATATTTTATTCACCTGAACAAACTTCATGAACAAAACCTGGAACGATATGAAAGGAAGAAAAACATCATGATCTGAAAAAATATCCCTAGAAAGCAATTCTTAGGTAAGCATTTGGCAATATAGTTAAAGTAGTTTAAGGTGAACGATCAGTAATATTTATGATAAGAGCAACCTCTCCTACCAAATGATATTACAGTTGAAGAAACTCGTCTGCGTGTTCGGCCAAACATTCTATGTAAAGGCAGCAGAAATAGTATGGAAGCACGAGAAATTTAGTAGCATTGTCATCAGGATGTTGGTGTTACACACAATCTGCAATTTTGGGTAGACGGTTTCAGGATGAAGGGCTGAGAGACCTCTGTGAGAAATCTGTAACTGGTGTGACGGATGGCCGCAAATACAACCGTGTAGTCAGACTATACAAACCTGTCTACATTGCTCTGATGAGGCTTGTCTGGAAAGGCTTCCTTCCATTGCTAGAGATCACACATCCTGGAGAGACTCATTACCTGAAAGAAGCCATAAGTAGTGTTGCCAATTTTCCTGAAAACATCTCTAGAACATCACTCACAGAACTTCCAGAGATCACAGATTACACTTGTATCATGGAGCTGTTCTAAGCCTATATGGACTCTCTCAAAGAAAGAAAGAGTCTTTCCACATTTTGGGTGTCCTATTTTGACATGACAGAGATCATGCTGGGACTGGTTAGGGCTTCTAGAGAAAGGGACTGGATGCTTCACCTTGCCTCTCTCCGACAAATGATTCCTTGGTGCTTTGCCTACGACAAGCTTAACTACACCCGCTTCCTGTCCTATTACTATGCCACGATATCAAGACTACCAGTTAATTAATCACGTTGAAGTACATGCAAACTTCATGCAAGGTGGATTCTCTGTCCAGATTGGCAACAGGAGTCCATTTGGACGAGTATCTATGGATCAAACCATTGAAAAGACTGTCAATAAGGACACACAGACCCCTGGAGGAACAAAGGTCTTCAGTTTAAAACCTGGAGCTGTCACCAAGTACTACATGACTTCTGAGTACCGAAGTGCCTACCTGGGGCAGCTGAGGGACATGGTAGGTCAAAGCGAATCCCATATCAATCACCCAGATCTATAGTTGCCCATGATCAGAAGAGATGAGGCTGGCCTTCAATCAAATGTTGAGTTCATGGAAATCTGGCTGAACCCCTTCAGTCCAGATCATGCAAAACTTGTAAATTTCTCAACTGCCACTGTTGCACCACCAGATGTACCCAGTGATCTCCTTGATGCTTACAGGATACGAGAGGAAGCGTACCAAGCTTTTAAAAAAGAAAAACTGGAGTCAAATCCACAAACAACTCAGTTCTACGACAGGGGCATCAAATTCAGGAATATTGCGCCTGGCCCATACATCCAGCAATGGTGGAAACTACTTTGCAGCTCTGACAATAAGACAAATGTGATCAAGTTTTTTGGTAGACAAATGGAAAGGATCCAAATACAGGGAGAAACTCCATAACAAGATTTTGTAGTGTCACCTGTGAGGATGACTGTTTCAAGATGGGCAAAGACCAATGGGAAGATTTTGCAGAGCTCAAATCCTCTCAAAATGAAGCAGACACCCGCATGTTGCTGCATGTCCTCAATGCAACAGAGTCTGGTTACAAGGCTGTGATCATTACTGCTGAGGACACAGATGTGTTGGTATTGTGCTTGAGCTTGACTAACTACATCCCATGCAACATGTATTAGAAATACGGAACACAAACCAGGACAAGGTTTCATGACATTACCAAGCTAAGCAACTCATTGGTTAGCAATGTAGGTGACGCTCTGGTTGGCATGCATGCTTTCACTGATTGTGATACTATCAATGTATTTCTGGGTCGTGGAAAGATTGGTACCTTCTAGCTTGTGACGACTAAAAAGACCTTCCAGGAGGCATTCACTGAGCTTGGAAGTTCATGGAATGTATCCAATGAGCTGTTTCACAAGCTGCAAGAGATCACTTGCCATATTTATGCACCCTTCACTCGCACAACAGACGTGAACATACTCCGCAATCAAATCTTTTGTGCCAGACGTGGTGAAGTCGAATCCAGTCAGCTCCCACCTTGCGAGGATTGACTCTCAATGCCTGTTGCCCATGCCAACTATCAGACTGCCATATGAAGCCAGTCTCTGCAGACTCGACCTTCTGTACTAAATCTCAATGACCATGGGTGGACCACAGATGATGAGGGAAAGGTGGACATTAACTGGATGCCTGGCTCACCAGCACCGGATTCGGTGCTACAGTTTCTCTCCTTCAAGTGTGTGAGATCCTGCAAATTACCAAATTGCACATGTCATACCAATGGCTTGAAGTGCACAAATATGTGCAAGCTACAAACCTGCACCAACTAACTGAGTGAGGAAGAGCCAATTCTGGAACTAACAGACTCTGGTGTAGATGATGAAGGTGACTGAATCACAAGTGTCGTAATATAGTTAGAAGTTTGGACTTTACTAACAATGATATGGGCTCAATTTAGGTTGAATAAAAGTATGTTAATTTGAACAGACCAGTTATTAAAATAGAGTGAACCTAGTTTAGTGTACCAGCTATATAATAAATTATGTCACAAGATTCACTGTGTTATCGAACCAATTATTCAGTTCACACTAATTATCACTAAGTACGTTTCCGCATATAATATCTACATTGTGTTTTAAATTAAAGGAGTAATTGAACTATATAACATATCACATTATTTAGTCATCAACTTATGAAATACAACACGGTTGATTTGTTGACTACAGGAAACTTAGCAGTATGAAATAAATTATCCCCCCAAAATGAAATAACCGACCAAATGCACTGCAAATTTGCCGAAAGCAGACTGAATATTAATGCATAACAGAGAATATAGACTTAGGCTAATATATAGGGCCATCATATGTATTTATTGGTGATTAGTAAATCGTGGGTGGACATAATGACATAAGAGATGAGGCTCAGTGAAAAAGTCTTTTTGAATCGAAGTGATGTTTGGTTTGTCTATTCAAGAGGCAATAACCAGTAATAATCTGCCACTCTGCAAGGGTTTTAATGTCAAATTGTGCTCTTGGGATGTATGCCAATAAAAAAATAGCACCCAGAATTTGCCCACTCAGGTGGTACCGATCAAGGAGCTTAAATGGGTGGAGGTGACGCAGATAGTTAATGCTTATGGAAATGTGTAAAGCTAACTGTCATAGCCGAAACGCCTCCCACCGTGGGCAGAAAGGAATTTGGAGGAGAATAATCAGCTATCACTTTACCCTTTTCGCATTACTTTCGGGTATTATGATAATCCTAAGAAGGGTCAATTCCTCGGACAGGGATATTAAAGATTAAGAAAGTGATGAAATGTGATTTATAAACGGATAATTCTTTTTAATGTTTTCATCAGGTACATGGCCTGTAAAGTGAAATAGTCATTAAGAAGATCAAAGTAGGCGATTTGTGTTCTGGGATTTTTTTTTTCTTTTAACTATGCGTTGACATTCAATTCATTGAGGAAGTGACTACTGGCCACTGAAGTGTATCAGTTTTTTTTTATACCCGTTACGACCTCTTTATTTTTTCCTCAGTAATCTTACTAAGAATTTTTAACAGCTTAAAAATTTCTGATCTCCAGTTATTTTTTCTACAACAACCTTAATTAGTAAAACCTTATGATTATTTTCTGGCTCAGTTTTGTACGTATGATTACATGATTTTGAGAATATTTTGATAAAAGTTTAATTTATCTACTCCATAGATTATTTTTTTTTCCATACCATTTTCTATACAACTCCATATGCGTATCACTCCCAATGGCAATGAAGTCTCTGGATTTCTTTCACAGCACATGGATAGATTTATCACGTCATCAGATGGGTGCATTAGAGCACATTTATTTTTCAATCTAACTAACGAATGCAAACAGCTGTTGTATCAGTATCAGTATGAGCATTAATACAAGTTTGAGACTTGAATAATTTTTCCAGTTACAGAAACAAATCCTGCAATATAGGCAACAATGCTGCTTGAAAACAATGACAAATGTTGACTAGTTGGAAGATACGTGTTATCATCATTGTTATCTAAATCAGCTGCTTATTTCATTTCAAAACTTTCATCATTAATTTTTTTTTTTTCGTATCTGTTGAAGAATTTATGGCTTGAACAGAAGTGTTGTATGAAAGAGCATAGTCCTTAACTTTACTTGAAACTGAAAGAAAGTTTATTGACTCCAAAGGTAAACAGCTTCCTTTGAGCCCATCCTGCATAATTATGAACTAAAATTCGTTTATAAGCTGCAGAAAACTGACGGGCAGTTGGGTTGTCATTGCATCCTCCCATGGATCTAACTTGACCAAAATAAGAGTTCTAGGTGATCTTGGCTAATCTTATACAGTAACAAAAATTTTAATTGTGGTTCAGGACTAACTATTAGATTATCATTTATTTTAATCCAAGGAAGCAAGATTTGCAATTGGAATTCAATAAAGGTTTACAACAAGGACTTTTAAGTTGTCTTAGATATAATTCCGTATGGTCCAAAAACTCGTTAAAGAATCTTTCATTATCCTTTTTCTATAAGTCTTTTAAAATCACTCCCGCACAGATTACTTAAATTCATCACATCAAACTTATTATTTATAATGGGAATGGATTTAATTGATGCTTTGCATCCCTTAAACTCAGAATCTAGACGGTAACCAAGCTCTTTGACTATAGCTGCATTCATTGATAGTCCATCAAAAGTCAAAGAGATAATTTTGGCCCCCAACAAATGCAGCTTGCTAAACCTTGCCATAACAAATTAACACGCTCAGCTGCACCTAATCCGTTTATCAAAAAATAGCCTATTGGTAATTTCCAACTGCCATTTTTAAGTTCACCATAAATACTAGAGCTTCTCTTGCAATTGGAATGCTGTCATCATCCAGTTCAGTAGCTATGTCAACAAAATCATAGGATCTCGTGGCATCCCACTCGAGTTGTTGCTTAACTGTGTACCAACCGTGTGTCACACAATTGTACATTATTCCTTTTGTATATATTATGCTTGTATCTTCGCTCTTCCCTTGCACTAAAAAGAACCAGAACAAACATGTCTGCGTGTCGCCTATGTAACATTGTCATTTTCTCGAACATGTAATTGCCTGTTGCCTTGAGGTTTTGTATATAAAGGAGTGTTCCATGATTAACTAACTCAGTTGCTTTCACACTGCCTTTGAGTCCACAACCTTTCTCTCGGCACCGTCACATTGGTGACCCCGGAAGTCTACTCGCTCCCACTGCCTTCCACCCCTACCCCCCTCGCCCCTCCATCGTTGGTACTATGACGGACTCTGCAGCAGTTGTCGCTGCAGTTGCCCCATTGAAACCTTCACCGTTCTCCAGCGGAGAGGCGTTTGCTTGGTTTCAGCACGCAGAAGTCCAGTTTCGCATCAACGGCGTGACTCGCTCAACCACCAAAGCAGATTATGTTCTCGCGGTGATACCCGAGGACACCTTCCCAGAAATATCCGACTGGCTTTGTGAACAAGGAGACAACTCAATAGCGTATGACGCCCTCAAAACATACCTTCTGCAGCAGTACTCGCCGTCGCCAGCCGCCCATGTAGCAAAGCTCATTCAGCTCTCGCAACAACCGTTGGGGGACCAAAGGGCTTCGCTTGCCCTCAGGGAAATGACCTGTATCGCTCGCCTTCAACCTGCCGCAGACGGCTCTCCTCGTGAGGTGCACCAACTTCGTGCTCTTTGGATATGCCGTTTACCCGGACCTATAAGCGCTGCCATACCCGATGTCGATAGTTTACCCATAAAGTACTTGATGACTGAAGCCGACGCCCTTATGGAAAGCCACTTCAAGACCTCCATCAACGCCCCCATCCCTGACGAAGAGGACATACACGCCCACACCGTGACGTGCCGAAGCAGAGACAAAGCCGCCCACCACCCACCAATCGCTCGCGCCCCAACGAACGACTTCTACAGCCACTTACTACCTCCCATCCGCCACAGTTTTGCTACTACCACTTCAGATTCGGGGCAACTGAGAAGAAATGTGCCGAAAATTGTCAGTGGCCAAAAAACGTGTAAGTAGGCCATCGCTCGTGATGGTGGCCTCCCATATTTCTAATCTTTTGTTTTTACATGATGCAGGAACGGGCGTGCGATTTTTGGTAGACACGGGTGCTTGTCGTTCTCTTTTGCCAAGGAAACTCTTCAAGGCACGACGTAGTCTGTCTACATCTGCTGACGTCCGCTTGGTAGCTGCCAACGGATCTGTGATACCCACCTACGGTTACGAGAACCTCACATTATCGTTCGGAAACGGTAAATTCAATTGGAAGTTTCTCGTTGCTGACGTCACATTGCCAATCCTCGGTGCGGATTTCCTCTCTCATTTCCACCTTCTGGTCGATGTCACCCACCGACGATTGGTGAACGCAGACTCGTACTTGTCGACACCTCTTCAACCCGCCCCCTCTAACCTCGCTCTCCAAACTAGCGCACCCACGGATGCCTACGCCCACCTCCTCACGTCGTACCCGGAAGTTTTCCGTCCAGAACTTCGCCAAACGCCCACGGTTCCTGCCAAGCACGGTATTTATCACCATATCAAGACGACGGGACCCCCAGTCTTCACAAAATTCAGACATCTGGCACCGGAACGATTGGCAGCCGCCAAACAGACGTTCACCGAAATGGAGGAAATGGGCCTTTGTCAAAAGGCCTCCAGCCCATGGTCGGCACCCATACACATCGTTCTGAAGAAAGATGGCTCCCTCCGTCTGTGCGTGGATTCAGGCGCCTGAACATGCAAACAGAACCGGATCACTAACCCCTTCCAAACATTGCCGACGTGACCTCCTACCCGCACAAAGCAAAGGTTTTCTCTACGCTCGATCTCCTGAAGGGGTATTATCAGGTGCCTATGAACCCAGAAGACATCCCAAAGACTGCCATCACCACTCCGTTTGGTACATACACCTTCAATTACTCCTGTTTTGGCCTTCGTAATGCTGGGGCCACGTTTCAACGTCTCATGGATGGCATCTTAGGGGACCTCCCTTTCTGTGTATGTTATGTGGACGACATACTTGTGTTCTCCTCCTCAAAAGAGGAACACCTCCGTCACCTGCGCATCGTGCTCGACCGCCTGCAACAAAACGGCCTTGTAGTCCGGTACGATAAGTGTACCTTTGGCGCCAACGAAGTGTCGTTCTTAGGGCACCGCATCACTCCTGAAGGAGTCCACCCCCTCCCTGAGAAGGTAGCGGCCGTTCAGAACTTCCCCGCGCCCTCGACCGTCAAAGCTCTGCAGGAATTCTTGGGCATGATCAACTATTATCACCGTTTTCTGCCAGCCATTGCCGCCACTCTTGCTCCCCTCTACGCCTCCCTCAAGGGCAAGCCAAAGGACCTGAAGTGGGGTCCCCTTCAAGATGCAGCCTTCTGCAATGCAAAGAAGGCCTATCAACTGCTGCGGCTCTCACTTTTCCTATCCCACATGCCCCTCTCCTTCTCTCCACCGATGTCAGCGACGTCGCTATTGGTGCAGTACTCGAGCAGGTGGTCAACGGCTCGCCCCGCCCATTGGCCTTCTTCAGCAGAAAACTGTCCAAGGCAGAATCTGGTTATTCTACCTTCGATCGAGAATTGCTGGCGATGCACTTGGCTGTCCGTCACTTTCGCCATTTCTTAGAAGGTACGCCCTTCGTCATTCGCACAGACCACATGCCTCTGGTGCACGCCTTTACTCGACAGGCTGATGCCTGGTCCGCCCGGTAACGCCGACATCTCTCTGCCGTGGCTGAATACAATTGCACCCTTCAATATATCCCTGGGAAAATGAATCCCGTTGCCGATGCGTTGTGAAGAAACACATTGGCTGCCGTTCAACTGGGATTGGATTACAACGCCCTGGCTAAAGCCCAACGACAGGATCCAGAGTATCAAGCATGTAGGACATCCTGCACGTCCCTCCGTTGGGATGACTTTCCCCTCGAAGACTCCAACACCACCCTCCTCTGTGACGTCAGTACTGGCAGATCGCAACCTTGGATTCCTGCTCCCATGCGCCGACAGGTGTTTGATTTCATTCACGGCCTTTCACATCCCTCGTGCCGTTCTACTGCACAGCTGCTGAAGGCAAAGTTCATTTGGCACGGCATTTTTAAGGATGCTAAGGACTGGGTCCGCGCCTGTACTTCTTGCCAAACTTCCAAAGAACATCGACACACGGATTTAGGAGTGGACACCTTTCCTCAGCCTCAGTGTCGTTTCGCACACATTCACGTCGACGTTGTAGGCCCCCTACCCACATCACAAGGACATCGTTACCTGTTTACCATCATCGACCGCTCCACCCGTTGGCCTGAAGCCACTCCCATGGAAACTGCAACGTCCGCCTCATGTATATCTGCCTTACTCTCTGGATGGATTGCAAGATTTGGTATCCCTGAGCATATTACTTCTGACAGGGGAACCACTTTCACCTATCAATTGTGGACATCATTAGCAAATCTCCTGGGCATCACCCTACATCAGACAACGGCCTACAACCCCACTGCCAATGGAATGGTTGAATGTTTTCATCGCACCCTCAAAGCAGCTTTGATGTCCCGATGCAATGATTGCAACTGGTTTACTCAGCTTCCCTGGGTCCTCCTGGGACTAAGGACCACTCCTAAAGACGCCCTCAACGTCTCAGCTGCTGAAATGGTGTATGGCAACCCGTTGGTCGTCCCTGCCGAATTTTTTCCTTCTACAACCTCCTCCGACGATCTCCAGCGCATACGTCACGTCGTGGGAAAATTTACTCCATGCCGCCAGACTTACAAGCCCCCTGCAAAGCATCACATACCAACAGACTTGCACTCTGCAACGCGAGTCTTCCTGCGCAACAACACTACCAAGCCACCACTAACGCCCCTTTACACAGGCCCTTTCCTTGTGATCCGACGCAGTCCGAAAGCATTCCTATTAAACATTCGTGGCAAAGAAGACTGGGTCTCCATTGATCATCTAAAACCTGCTTATCTCCTGCCAGATGACCCGCCTACAGTTCGCCTCTCTAGATCAGGGCTCCCTATTTAACATGTACAGTATGTCATTTTTAGGGGGGGAACCTTGTACCAACCGTGGGTCACACAATTGTACATAATTCCTTTTGTATATATTATGCTTGTATCTTCGCTCTTCCCTCGCACTATAAAGAACCAGAACAAACATGTATGCGTGTCGCCTATGTAACATTGTCATTTTCTCGAACATGTAATTGCCTGTTGCCTTGAGGATTTGTATATAAAGGAGAGTGTTCCACAATAAACTAACTCAGTTGCTTTCACGCTGCCTTTGAGTCCACAACCTTTCTCTCGGCACCGTCACAGCTGCTATCATAGCCATTATCAATGTCCATAGCGATGATTATGAACATAATAATGGTTTACTGGTTTCCAGTGTTACATCTGCTTGATTAAGCTTTGTCATATCAATTAACAAATCGCTAGAATAAACTTTAGCCGTTGCTGGAGTACATTAAATAGAATCTTATTTAAGTATATATATATATATATATATATATATATATATATATATATATATATATATATTGTCATATCCGTTAACAAATCGCTAGATAAAACTTTAGCCGTTGCTGATGTACATTAAATAGAATCTTATATATATATATATATATATATATACATATATATATATATATATATATATATATATATATATATATATATATATATATATATATATATATCTACTATAGATATATATATATATATATATATATATATATATATATATATATATATATATATATATATATATATATATATATATATATATATATATATATATATATATATATATATATATATATATATATATATATATATATATATATATATATATATATATATATATATATATACAGTGGAACCTCTACATCCGAACGTATCTACATCCGAATTTTCCAACATCCGAAGTAAAATTCGAGCAAATTTTTGACTCT
>NC_090751.1:49731176-49751176 GCF_036898095.1 Palaemon carinicauda
ATATATATATATATATATATATATATATATATATATATATATATATATATATATGTATATATATATATATATATATATATATATATATATATATATATATTATATATATTTACAATTATTTATATATATATATATATATATATATATATATATATATATATATATATATATATATATATATATATATATATATATATATATATATACATATCATCAACATTACCATTATCATCATCAGCCATTCTTAGTCCACTGCAGGACAAATGACTCACATAATTCCTTTCCACACTTTTGTTTATGGTCTTTCTTTTATAACAGTCTATACTCGTAAATTTTCTTAGTTCGTTGATATATGACCTAATCTCACTTTGCCTAGTTATTTTCCAATCTCTGCACACCCATTCTGTTATTTGTTTTGTCCGTCTGTTATCAGTCATTCTCGTTATATGTCCTAGCCACGTCCATTTCAGTTTCTTACATATAATGATATCCTCTACTTGAATTTGCTCTCCTATCCCTCTTACTCTTTTTCATAATCTTCGTTTCATTCCCATTATATATTCTTTCCTCGGATCTTTAAATAGTAAATTAGCTTATGTTCTAAGATTTAGTCAGGCTCCAACTTTCTACTACATAAATTAATACTGGTGGGGCCATCTAATTAAATACTTCTCTGTTTAGATAGAGTGGCATTTCACTTTACATAATCTCATGTTGTTCACCAAAAACTCTGCATCCCATGCCTATCCATCTTTTTATTTAGGTCTTATGTCCTGGTGAAACACTGTCTACCCTAAGTATTTATATTCATTAACAATCTCTAGAGGCTTGTCTCTAATCATTATTTGCTGTCTGTATTTTGATTGAACATCATCTTAGCGTTACAGAGATTCATTTTCTGTCCCACATTTGTGCTTTCTCTATTCAAATCTTCTATACTCTTTTATAACTGCTCCCTTGATTAACTATATAGAATTATGTCATCTACAAATTCTTAGTTTTTAAGGTATACTCCATTAACGCTAATTTTCCCAACCAAAGTTCTTAAAAACTTCTTATAGGCATGCTGTGAATAAATCCTTCCTCAATCGGAATTTTCCCATTACCAACTAATACAATATTCATCTATTCCCTGCTTTAAAAGAGTTTTAATTACTGCTGAAGTTATGACAGAAGAAAAAGCTTTCTCACAGTTTACAAATACCATACGTAGTGGTTTGTCATACTCTTATTTTTCCGAAGATATTTTTCATATTACTTTTTGAAAATTTTTTATAGAAATTCTCTGCATTTTTGTATCACTATCTCTTTTTTTTATAGTATTTTCTTTTTCATTCTTTAAATCATATATCCGTATGTATCATTTCAGTAAACGTTTGTTTAGCAAATGACAAACGATCAGGGGCCAGACTCTTGAATCTGGCAAACACCATCATCTTGATATGGTGATAAATACCATACCGTGCATTGCGTGAAACGTGGCAGTCAGACCAAGTTCAGAATGAAGGACTTCTATATCTTTCTGGGTATACTGGTGTGGAGTGCAAGGTTGGAGGGTTTAGGTTGATGAGGTATCGACGACCGCAAGTCCGTGGTGACTAATTGCCGATGCTCCTCATGAAACAGGAAGTGAAAATTTGTCAGGAAATCAGAATTGAGTAGTGTAATGTTTCATTGGCAACAAGGAATTTCCCTCCCGAAAGATAGTGTAAGTGTCTAGTATTTATGAGTAGGGATCTCAGATCCGTTGGCAGTTACCAGGCAGACGTCAGCTGGCTTGAAAAGACTACGTTGAGTTCTGGAAGTGGTATTTGTTGAAAGAAATGATAAGCTCCAGTGTCTACAAAAAAAAACTGCATATCTATACTTGCACCATGTAAAAATAAAGGATGTGACAAGGTATGCCACTGACACAAGCTAGGGGCTATTTACACAATTTTTGGCCACTGACAACCGTTTGCTCATTCCTTTGCAGCAGCCAGAAATTAGGGATGGTAACAGCAAAACTGTGGTTAATGGGTGTCAGTACGTAGCAGAACAAATTGTTAGTTAGGTCAAAAGCGATGGGTGGTATAAGTGGAAGGTGGGTGGCTTTGTCACCCCTCTGGCATGTGGATGAGTGGGCGTCTGTGTCTTACAGGATTGATGTCAGCGTCAGTCAGTGTTGAGTAGGTGTCCTCTTCCTCTTGAGGGGAGGTGCTGATGGATGTCTTAAAGGTTGTGAAGTGATTGTCCATAAGGGCATCAAGTTTGGTCATCAGGTCCTTTATGGGCAAGGTATAGACATTAGAGATGGCTGTGCATACAAGTTAGGGTAGCTGTCGTACCCAAAGGGAAAGAAGTAGGTTTACATCCTGAGGAGAGCCATCTGCGACAGGCTGGAAGCAAGTGATACTGGTCTCTTCACTGAGGGTGGGCGAACCATTTAGGTCCCCCAAGCTCCAGGATGTTTTTTTTTTTTTTTTGTAGGATGTAATACGCTCTTTGAGCGTCTTCTTTGCTGCAAAGCCAATAAAAGATTTGCTGCGAAAGTGTCCTCAGGAACTGCCGGGAGAGTAATGTTTGATTAAGCTGCTTGAGTGAGTCACAACCATGATACCAAACTGAACTTGGGCATGCTGGAACCAAGCAATGCTTCTCTGTTGATGAAGATGGGCAGTTTGAACAATGCAGTGCTTATCATTGATCACATAGTCAGGATTGTTGGGCGGCATCGCAACAAGTGTAGGCCATAGCGGTGGGCGAAGTAAAACACGGTGAGGAGCTGATCACTCGTTGAGTCACCAATTTGCAAGGTGGTTGTTAGATAATAACGGAAAAGCTAGGTGAATGTGAGTAAAGTTTATTCAGCAGATAAGGAGCTTATATATAAACAGTTGGGAAAAACTGTGACAAAAATCTAAAAAGAATAAAACATGCAATGTTAAGCTTAAAAAGGTTGTCTTTTTTATCAGTGCTGGAGAGTGCGAGAGATAAATAACGCAATAGCCTTACATTGCAATATAGGAAACGTGTGTTATAATCGTCTGAATTACCTTTTCATTTTATAGGCATTATCAAGGAAATTAATATTATCATCTTTTCCTTAGAATCTCAATCATTTATTGTAATTTTTAGGTGTCATATGATAAACTTTTACAATATTATGTGTGCCCACTCGATATTCTTTGCATTGATCAAATGATAAGGCTAAATAAGTATTTTTTTGTTTATTTATATAAGGCAGCGGTTCCCAATTACTTTTGGTCATTAACCCTCTTTTTCTAAAATCTTGACTAGCAGCCAGCTGGTTACCCCCACACTGTTTCTATCATTTTGTACATGTATAATGTAAAACAAACTCTTTTACTTGGTTGAATCTTCCTTTATTCGTTTATTATTAAGTCAAGTATACCCAGAAGTATTATTACTTCTGTTGTAAATAAAAAAATGCATACATATAATAAGGTTGAAAATAAATGGAGAATATATAATTGAAGTAATGTTCATCTAAGGGAAAAAGACAAATAAATCCATACATACTTCTGCTGGAAATAAATCAAATAATCTTATGAGAATAATCACACCTTCAGTTGAAAATAAGTAGAGAAAAATATATATGTACATAACAAAAATCTTCAGTGGTGTTAATAATAACACCAGTTTGAGATATTTTCAGTAATGCAAGGAGATGAATTTGTAATTCAATTTCTGATGCCATTTTCTGGGGTCAATCTATTTCTGTCTTTTCTTTGGATGGTCAAAAGAGCTGATAAGCCAGCCTCACACATCTAAGTTGAACCAAATGATAAAAGCATCTCAACTGGTTCTAAACTTGCCAGAGAGAACTCTTTGTTAAAACTAATCCAAAAGGAAGATAATTTCATGGGTTAAATTCTTATTGTTTGGGGTGCTTGATTTTATTTCAAGTATTTCTTTTGAGAGTCAATTTGGTTCATATGGCAGATGTTCAGTGTCACATATGAATTAATTCTGAATCCAAGCATTGTTGAGTGGGTTAATTTTATAGAAATATTCTTCCATCCTCAGACGCAGGCTATTTAAATGCGCACTCATTATTTGCTTCATGTCACGCAAGTGTATAGAATCTTTATCTTCCAAAAACTCCTAAATTATGAAATGCCGCTATTCTCTCAGTTTTCAATTATGAGTCCCAAATATCCACTTTGCTATGAAATGCTTGTACTTTTTCACTCAATAAGACAATATTTTCTTCTGGCCCTTACAGTTATGTGTTCTGGGTATTTATATGCAAAAATATGTCTACTAAATAGCATAGAATGGAGATTCATTTTAGATCTCCGTTTCCCTGCGGAATTGTGCCCCTCATCATCCAAAAACCTTTCAAGCTCAGTTTTGAGCTGAAATACTCACTCGTTCGAGAACATTTCCTCGGAGAGCCATCTGGTTGGAACATAATACAACACTTGAATTGATATTTAACTATTTCCATGACAACACACATCACCTCCTCCAAAACTGGTCTCTCAGACTTTACTGCCAGTGCTTGACGATGGATAATACAGTGTGTTGCAAGAACAGAAGGATTTTCCTTTTCCATATATGCCAAAAATCCTAAGTTAACACGTGGCATAGATGCCACACCATTTGTTGTTACTCCAATGCAGTTTTTCCAATCTACTTGCATATCTGGTTCATCAAAATGCATCAACTTTTCTGAATACATTCACACCCTTTGTAGTCGTTTGAAGTTGACTGCACTGTTTGCACATAAGTAGATCATCTTCAATCTCCCGTTCTCCTTTGTACCGGATTTATACCATTAATTGTGCCTTATTCGCAACTTTTGTTTCATCCAGGTGAATGGCGGAGATACCATTTTTTCTTACATGGTAAATTAATTGATCCTTGATATATTTGATATTAAGGATATCAAAATGAAAACTGCCAACGAATGCAGATTTACCCCCAGTGGGGTAATTTACCCCTATTTGGGAACCGCTGATATAAGGACACTTAAAAAAAAAAAAAAAAAAAAAAAAAAAAAACACGTTTAGCAAACTAAAAAATCAGCCATTATGGTGGAGGTGGGATGATTATATTACTAAGAACCGATTCCTGAATTTGACAAGATTATATACAGTAAGCTTGTAATAAACTTATATCTCTCAAAATAGCAGTATTCGTTATAGGAATTTCCTGGTATTGTTTCAACCCAGAGGCACATGTTTGAAGCCTTGCCCAGCCAGAATCATTTATACAAATTGAATTTCTAGTGGATATAAATTCTCAAAGATAGAATTATACTTTAAAAGCCATTTTGGTTGATACTTACATTATTTAAAAACACGAGTGTTAGTGATAAATATTTACATACACACACACACACACACGCTCACACACACAGCTCTCTCTCTCTCTCTCTCTCTCTCTCTCTTTCTCTCTCTCTCTCTCTCTATATATATATATATATATATGTACATATATATATATATATATATATATATATGTGTGTGTATATATATATATATATATATATATATATATATATATATATATATATATATATATATATATATATATATATATGTGTGTATATATATATATATATATATATATATATATATATATATATATATATATATATATCTATATATATATATATATATATATATATATATATATATATATATATATATATATATATACACACACACATATATATATATATACATATATATAGATAGATAGATATAGATATAGATATACTAACAGGGTTACCCGGCGTTGCCTGGGTATAAATGCTATTGGATTTTGACTCCGGTCATATATCCCCCCATATTCGCAAATTTGGCTCCAAATGAAGTCAGCCTGAAAGCCTTATTGTATAGTAATATGTTTTCAAGTGAATGTTTTGATTGGTGGTATTTTCCATGGAGACGTTTTTTCCAGATATCTAGGAGTTTCAACTAACAGAGATCAAGAGCTGAGGAATTTAAGAAGGAACACCAATGCAACCAGGATGATGCTACCAAAAGAGAAATTATGCATAATATCTAATGGCTGAGTCTTATGTAATTATTATATTTTTATTCAGTTTTCTACAAAATTATGCCACTTAAAAAGAGGTTCGCATTCGGTAAATCCGATAAAGCAAATTCGGTGAAAAAGATGGCATCAAAAAGAAGAGCAGAGGATTTACGGAGGGAAACAGATGCAGAATGACTTACGTACCAGAAACTTATATCCTTAATAAAGCCTTGAAAAAAAAGCTAGTTATAATTCAAAGAAGTATGAAAAGAATAATTATGCGAATAACACTAAGTGAAGGAGAAAAAAGCAGCATTGATAGTGTAGCAAACGAAAATAAACGATATTCTAACCTGTAAGAAAATGAAATGAACATGGGCAGATCATATAATGAGAATGGCAGCTAAAAGAGGGCATTAGGAATAACAGAATGTGTCCCAGATATATATATATATATATATATATATATATATATATATATATATATATATATATATATATATATATATATATATATACAAAAAATGGGGAAAGTAAGACGAGACGATAAATTGACGAACTAAGAAAACTTGCTAGCTTAGACTGGCATAGAAAGACCATAGACAGGAGCGAGTGGAATGATATGTCTGAACAAGTTTTTAGTATGGCTATGGGTAATCCTTTGTCCTCACTTTTATCCAACATATATATGGAATTTTTTTCATCTAGATTAATTCCTTTAGTGTGGTCTTCCCAAATTGTTTGGTATCTATATGTTGATGATGTTTTAGGTATTTTAGAAGAAAATTTTAATCTTGAGGGTTTTGTTTCAATCATTAATTCATTAGTACCATATATAAAATTTACTATAGAAAATGAAGAAAGTAACCGTATCCTAATTTTAGACGTTTTAATAGTTAGAGAAACAGACAAATTTAAGTTTCCATATATAGAAAGCCTACAAATAATTTTTCATATGTACATTTTTAGTCCGGTCACTATAAAAATATAAAGCATTCAGTTTTTTCCTCCATGTACCTTAGGGCATTTAGAATTTGTAGCCCAGATTACATTGAGGACAAGTTCACTAAAATACAGAAAATTGCAACAGATCTTTGCTATCCCAAATATTTCTTAGAATAATGTATGAACCAGGCTAAGAAAACATTTTATAGTGTCCAATTAGAGAGGAAGGAAACAATTAATGATATGCTTTGTTTGCCATTTCATGTTTGTTTTTTTTATGTTATACCACTCTTGAAAAAACTAGACATTGATGTAGTGTTTAAATATAATTGTACATTAAAAAACATGTTAATTAAAAATAGTTCTGGAAATGATAATAATGTAATATATAGCATTCCTTGTTCAGAGTGTAACTTATTCTATGTCGGCCAAACATCCAAAAGTATCCCAGTCAGATTAAAACAGCATCAGGTGGCCATCTCCATGGGTTCTCTTAATAATGCCTTGGCCTCCCACTGGTTAGGGTCAAGTCACAGAATTGGTTGGTCAAAGGCGGAAAAGTAATCCATGTAAATGACTATTTCCAAAGGAATATTGTTGAATAATTTTTAATCTCCTGTACTCAAGGTAGAAATTTGAATCTAAGCCAAGGTCTGTTTTCTGTTAATCCATTATTATCCTTTTATCTAAAATCTGACTTCTCCGGAATTATTAAAAAACTGACAGCTGTTGGATCCCCTTCTCCTGTATAAATACGATGTTTTTGTATATGTATTCTCATTGTTGAGTTTGATAATGTCCTGAGTGGATGAAAGTACTAACTCTAATAAAGTCTTTTCGGTTTTCCTTTCGTGGCTATAATACATAACATATATACATATATATGTCGGTAGAGTCTTCTGGAGGCATGGTTTCCAGCCGAACAGGTGGGGGCTCGAATCTCCACCCGGCCAGAATCTGTTACCATAAAATTAATTCTAAGTGGATATATATTCCCAAGATAGAATTCGGTATTAAAGGACATTCGTGGGGGATATTTACATGTACACATATATGTATATATACATATATATATATATATATATATATATATATATATATATATATATATATATATATATATATATATATATATATATATATATATGTATGTATATATATATATATATATATATATATATATATATATATATATATATATATATATATATTCTTACGAAGCTAGTTTATTCATGGATTTTATTTCTTTTTCATATGTGCATTGAGGAGGCTAGAAGCTCCTAAGATGAGATCCTCTCGTGTATATCTAATATTTGTATGTAAATTACATAAGATTTTCGTTGCTAATTTCACTGTATTTTACATTTGAGTCAGTATATGTAAATTTATGCTATTTTTAACAATTAACTTTCTATTTCATATATTTTAGTTATGAAGTGTTACGTTATCTCTTTGAGGGTGTTATGTGACCATACTAGATAGGAACAAGGGCTTATGTAAACTTCTTTTATATTTTTTTGAGGTTTCGCATCATGTTCGATAGAAAATATGCACTTATTATATTCCATGTGCTTTAGAAGATTCTCGGAAATCCCAGTGTTTGGATGTTATCTTTTTTTTTTTATTTCTGAGAACAGTGGTGAAAAAAGCTGGCTGGGGAGGGTTGTCGTAGATCGGGGTTAGGTCTCCTATTTGATATGTGATAGTTGGAATCTCTCGTGCTGCTGTCAGGCCAACACCCCACGCTTCCAGATCTATTGGAATCTTCTGGAAGTACCTGAGTTTCATATAAAGGTGTCCCCTATGTTGCATAGAACAGATAGAGAATTCCAGTGTCAAGTTATAGCCAACTCTCTCTCTCTCTCTCTCTCTCTCTCTCTCTCTCTCTCTCTCTCTCTCTCTCTCTCTCTCTCTCTCTCTCATACACAGCTCAGCGTATTTTTTAAAGTGTTCAGTAAAATGTCAAAGTTTTGGTGTGATGGGTGTTTGTAAACATAGTGAGTATTTATAAAAGCTCTCTAAGAGCTTTTGTAACTGGCCCTCTAGTACTGTGAAAGGTATTTGTATCATTTTCTGGTTAACTATATTAATTGATTGTTAAGACTAATTAAATAGTTTGTATAATCTAATTTCAAGTGAAACAAGTGATTGTATAATTTTCATAAGTATTATTTATTTTGCCTTACTCTGAGGTTTTAAGCAGATTTAATATTTCGAGTCAAGTGATTATATAATTTCAAAGCGTAACATTTATGTCTTAATCTGGGTTTTGCTCAGACTTAATATTTCGAAAGATTTATTTTTGCTTTATGTAAATTCTTTTCCAAGTTTTTTAATTTATATAGAATATATTTATTTTTGTAAAAAGTGTATTATTTCAAACATCAGTGTTTACTACATACTCGCTGATATTCTTTAAAGAATCAAAGTAAGAGTTGTCTGATTAATTCTTAAGAACAAATACCCAGTTTTTCTTGAGTGTACTTAAGAGACCTTTGGATATTGCTGTCTGGGAGTTATACAACTGTCTTAGAGCTCGGGTATCAATATCTTCAAGTGAAAGGGATTTAATGTGAAGACAAACAGGTGAGTTAAGAACTTGAGAGATTGCATAGCTAGCTAGGCATAATATATATCATATTATATGTTTGTTTCCCGGACATAGTACCATCTTATAAAATATTTTAGGTGCCTAAACCCTGGAGCCATCTTATATTATATTTTGATGCTCAGACCCTTGGGGTCTATTGGTGATAACTGGGCCGTAATTTGATTGAAGGTTTTTGAACAATATAGTGTTGATAGAATTTTGTGTATTATTAGGATATTTTTTGGAGAGGTATTAAATATTGTTAAATTACATGATGGCACAGTTTAATATCAGAGAGTTTTTGAATAACCCAAATATTCAGGAATTGTCAGAAGCTGATGTAAGTAATACTCAGTGGCTCTCTATTTTAATGTCATGTGGTGGCCATGCTATGAATGGAATGATTAAGGCCCAAATTGAGTTTCTAGCCTTAGAAGCGTTGATAAGTTCAGGAATGTTGTCAGAAGAAAATATTGTTTGAGGAGGCTGAGGAAAAAATTTTAGCAAAGAAAAGACCAGTTGACCCACAGACTAAAGGCATGAAAGCAGATAGAGATGCAGAGGCTGAGACTTAACGAATTGCAGCCGAGTAGAATTTGATTAAGTTGAAGATGATGGCAAGACATGAAGAAAAAGAGATGGAAGAAGCAAGACATGCGAAATAAATGGAAGCAAGACAAGAAGAAGAAGCCCGAGAGATTTCAAGACATGCGAGGGGGATAGAAGCAAGGGAAATGGCAATATGAGAAGAAACAGAGAGAACAGAGAAAACAAAATGGAGGAAGTGATCCATAAGAGGCAGTTGGAGATGTTGATTGCTCGCGCAAAGTAGGCAACGCAAACAGAGGCAACCCCTACTAGGCAAGATCCCGTGTTTAATGTGTCTGATGCCCAGAGGTTAATTCCACAGTTCACAGAAGAGCACCCATTCAAGTTCTTTGGTCATTTTGAAACAGTCGCATCGATGATTAAATGGCCAGAAGATAAATGGTCTGTGTTATTACAGAGTGTGCCCTTTGGGAAAGGTCGCAGTGCATACCTTTCCTTATATCAGGACCAGGGGAAGGAGTATAAAGAAGTGAAGTTGAGCGTGTTGCAAGTGTATCAGATGACCACTGAATATTTTAATGAAAGGTTCCGAAGTTTGAGGAAGGTCAAGAAAATGACTTTCCTAGATTACACTTATAAGGTATAACGAGGCTTTAAGAGATGGACAGAGGCTGCTAATGTGAGGAAGATAGCTGATTTAGAAGAAAATACTAGAATAGTGTCTACGAAGAATTCCTGAACATATTCGAACATACTTGAGAGAGAGGGGAAGAAAGCCTATAAAGTCGCTTCGCTGAGTGAAGATTATATTATCAGTCATAAACCCTCCTCGGGCATAAAGTTTCAACCGTCATTTTGACCAAGTGTCAAGTATTTGCCAAACAATTGAAACCAGTTTAGTAATAGCTATGTGAACAAGTTCATTAGTTACAGAGGAAGTAGCAGAGGTACTCTCCCTAAGCAAAATGCGATAGTACCACAGCAACAATAGTCGAATCGTCCTCCTTCGAGTATCCTCTATGACGTGCAGAAGGTATATATTGTCTTTTTCAAGTGAGGCAAGAGAGGCCATATCAGTAAGGGATGCTTTTCAAAGCAACCAAAAGCAGTCGCTCAGGTGACTAAGAATAGTTTGACTTCACAGAATACGAAGACAAAGAAACAATCAGGAAAGGTTGAAGAGAAAAATAAACCAGCCAACTTTTACATGACGAACAGGACAAACTCAAACTTCGTCGATACCTTTAAACCTTTAAACCATATCTTTAGTGTGGTAGCAACAGGAGTACACCCGTTAGTGGAGCAGTCTCTCATAGGAGACTCAGTTATTTTGAAAAGAATAAGAGGTGAGGAGGATACCCCTATTTGTCATTTCATACTAGAAGTTGGTGACAGGTAATTTCGACTTTGCGGTAAAGGATTCATTGGATTTTGAAGAAATATAGGTCCTGCTGGGTATTGAGGTTGGTGGAGTGCCATTTGTGCCTTGTCCCATTGTAACGGAGAAACCATTGAAGTATAGTCCTTCGATTGAACTCGAGAAGGATTACCTGAATCTTTTTTCTAGTTGTGTGATGGCTAGGTGTAGGATGATGAAAGTGGCTGCTGAAAACGAAAAAGAAATCAAAGTAGTGATGAACTTGGAGGATTTTTTTTCTGAACCAAGGAATCCATTGATGATACGCAAGAGGACTCCCGAGTAAGCCCGAGCGAAGAGGAACGACCGACACATGGATAAGAAGACAAAAAGAAATGGACTTGGATGAAATAGAAAACTCAGAGTTAGAAGTTGGAAAATTTATTTGGAAAAGGGTGATAAGATTACAACGGAAGGATGCAATGTTAAGAGAGTTACTGTACTGTGTGGTGGATGAGACAGAGGCACAGCAGTCTCCAACCTGTTATCATCTCAAGGAATGGATGTTTATCAGGAAGCATAGACCTACCAATATCGCTGGGAATACTGAATGGGGGATACACCATGAGATATTAATTCCAGCACCGTCGAGAAGACAGGTGATCACTGTAGCGCACGAGACGGAAGACAAGGGGATAAGGATGATGACCAAGGAATGCGACGGAGAAGATTATGAAACACTTTCTCTGGCCTAGCATGCATAGGGACATGAACCAATTTTGCCATGCATGTCACGTATGTCATATGGCTGGAAAGCCAAAAGAGTAAATTAAGAAAGCTCCTTTACACCGGATAGAAGTTCCAGGAGAACCCTTCTGTAAAGTAATGATCGACATTGTGGGACCTTTACCAAGGAAGAAAAAAGTTCGCAAATATACTTTAACCTTGATGTGTCCAGTAACGAGACACCCAAAAGCTATACCGTCAGGAACATCAGTGAGCGGAAAAATGGGGGGTGGTCTACATATGTAAATATAAAATCAATATGTAATGACCACGATCATATCATTAAACCTTGCATTTTTAAGTGAAAAGGTAGAGATGGAAAAAAAGCATTTTAAATATTTAATAAATTTAAATTTAAATGGTTAGACATTTATGAATACATAATTTAAAATTATATAAATTTAACTGTAGCAACTGGTGGTGGAATGACGTAAACGAGTCTTCGAAATGCACTTTTACAAGAGATATTAAGGTTCACAACTGCGAGGGCTTAACCTTCTTCCTTTCACTCACCCGCTAAAAAATACAAAGTAAAGGAGAATCAACCACGGGAAAAATCAGAACAATAAATACAACACTAACAAAAGGTAACTAAAATAAATCAACAAAAATTCAACACTAATCAAAATATCAATTACTGTAATCGCCTGACTAAAATCTACAATTTTCATATAAATCAAAATCTTGAAATCAACGAATCACCGAGAAAACAGCAATTAACTAATCACGAAATCACTCACGTAAATATTTGCTCAAATCACCACTAAATCACAACAGCTCTCAAATTATCAGTAAAACTACTAGCAAATTTTACGAGTTGTCAAATACTTAAATAAATTTATAGACTGCATAGAAATCACAGGTTCAATCTAGTAAGAATTTAATTAATTAAAATACTTTAAATTATTCTCAAAACACTGGCATATAGAATATGTAACGCAAGAACAAGCATTAAAGCCCCTTATGCTTACCCTGTTGCGATAACAGTTCTGGCGTGTGTGGAAAAAATCATTCAACAGACGATCATCGCTAAGCAGCGTCCGGATCCCATCCTCGATGAATTAGTATATAATTATTTCCATGGTAGAGGAAAAATCCATAATAGTTAATCCAGCGTGTGTATAAATCCTAAAATCCACTTGAATAATGGGAGAGAGGGAAAGGGAGCTGCTCCTCCTCACTCCCGAGTAAGGTTGCTGAAGACTGTTGTCTGTGTGAAAAAACTTCACAACGACGTTAACGGCAGGCAGATATAACTGGATATAACTACTGTATAGTAGTTACTATCTAAAAGCAAAGGGGCAATTAGCGACACTTCTGTATGCCAAATGTATCAATAATTAAATATTCAAATTAATAATTTGAAGTTTTTTCAATCAGTGCCCAAATAATAACCGAGAAGTTACTAAACTTTGTTACTAAGTTTGGTATTCCGCAAATCTTTCAAAGTGACCGAGGAAGGAATTTCACATCAAAATTATTTCAGGGCATAATGAAACTGTTGGATGTGAAACAAGTATCAACTGCTTATTATCCTGTGACGGGCCGAGAGAGGAGTTGTGAAATCAAAGGCAGATTGGAAACGACTGAGTTATATTGTTGTGGAACACTCTCCTTATATACAAAACCTCAAGGCAACAGGACATGACAAGTTCACAAGACAGACAATATCACAGAGGAAAAACCAGACAGGAATTTTCATGTTCGTTTTAGTGCGAGGGAGGAGCGAAGATACAAGCATAATATATACAAAAGGAATTATGTACAATTGTGTGAAACACGGTTGGTACATGGCTCCCCCCCTAAAAATGACATACTGTACATGTTAAATAGGGCGCCCTGATCTAGAGAGGCGAACTGTAGGCGGGTCATCTGGCAGAAGATAAGCAGGTTTTAGACGATCAATGGAGACCCAGTCTTCTTTGCCCCGAATGTTTAGGTGGAATGCTTTCGGACTGCGTCGGATCACAAGGAAAGGTCCCGTGTAAGGGGGCGTTAACTGTGGCTTGCTGGTGTCGTTGCGCAGGAAGACGTGCGTTGCAGAGTGCAAGTCCGTTGGTATGTGATGCTTCGCTGGGGGCTTGTAAGTCTGGCGGCACGGAGTAAATTTTCCCACGACGTGACGTATGCGCTGGAGATCGTCGGAGGAGGTTGTAGAAGGAAAAAACTCGGCAGGGACGACCAACGGGTCGCCCTACACCATTTCGGCTACCGAGACGTCGAGGGCGTCTTTAGGAGTGGTCCTTAGTCCAAGGAGGACCCAGGGAAGCTGAGTAAACCAGTTGCAATCCTTGCAGCGGGACATCAAAGCTGCTTTGAGGGTGCGATGAAAACGTTCAACCATTCCATTGGCAGCGGGGTTGTAGGCCGTTGTGTGATGTAGGGTGATGCCCAGGAGATTCGCCAATGACGTCCATAATTGAGAGGTGAAAGTGGTTCCCCTGTCAGAAGTAATATGCTCAGGGATACCGAATCTTGAAATCCATCCACAGAGTAAGGCAGATGTACATGAGGCAGACGTTGCAGTTTCCATGGGAATGGCTTCAGGCCAACGAGTGGAGCGGTCGATGACGGTAAACAGGTAACGATGTCCTTGTGATGTGGGTAGGGGGCCTACAACGTCGACGTGAATGTGTGCGAAACGACGCTGAGGTTGAGGAACGGTGCCCACTCCTGAATCCGTGTGTCGATGTACTTTGGAAGTTTGGCAAGAAGTACAGGCACGGACCCAATCCTTAGCATCCTTAGAAATGCCGTGCCAAATGAACTTTGCCTTCAGCAGCTGTGCAGTAGAACGGCACGAGGGATGTGAAAGGCCGTGGATAAAATCAAACACCTGTCAGCGCATGGGAGCAGGAATCCAAGGTCGCGGTCTACCAGTACTGACGTCACAGAGGAGGGTGGTGTTGGAGATTTCGAGGGGAAAATCCTCCCAACGGAGGGACGTGCAGGATATCCTACAAGCTTGATACTCTGGATCCTGTCGTTGGGCTTCAGCCAGGGCGTTGTAATCCAATCCCAGTTGAACTGCAGCCAACGTGTTTCTTGACAGGGCATCGGCAACGGGATTCATTTTCCCAGGGACGTATTGGAGGGTGCTATTGTATTCAGCCACGGCGGAGAGATGTCGGCGTTGACGGGCGGACCAGGCGTCAGACTGTCGAGTGAAGGCGTGCACCAGAGGCATGTGGTCTGTGCGAATGACGAAGGGCGTACCTTCTAAGAAATGGCGAAAGTGACGGACAGCCAAGTGCACCGCCAGCAATTCTCGATCGAAGGTAGAATAACCCGATTTTGCCTTGGACAGTTTTCTGCTGAAGAAGGCCAATGGGCGGGGCGAGCCTTTGACCACCTGCTCGAGTACTGCACCAATAGCGACGTCGCTGGCATCGGTGGAGAGAAGGAGAGGGGCGTGTGGGATAGGAAAAGTGAGAGCCGCAGCAGTTGATAGGGCCTTCTTTGCATTGCAGAAGGCCGCTTCTTGAAGGGGACCCCACTTCAAGTCCTTTGGCTTGCTCTTGAGGGAGGCGTAGAGGGGAGCAAGAGTGGCGGCAATGGCAGGCAGAAAGTGGTGATAATAGTTGATTATGCCCAAGAATTCCTGCAGAGCTTTGACGGTCGAGGGCGTGGGGAAATTCTGAACGGCTGCTACCTTCTCAGGGAGGGGGTGGACTCCTTCAGGAGTGATACGGTGCCCTGAGAACGACACTTCGTTGGCGCCAAAGGTACACTTGTCGTACCGGACTACAAGGCCATTTTGTTGTAGGCGGTCGAGCACGATGCGCAGGTGACGGAGGTGTTCCTCTTTTGAGGAGGAGAACACAAGTATGTCGTCCACATAACATACACAGAAAGGGAGGTCCCCTAAGATGCCATCCATGAGATGTTGAAACGTTGCCCCAGCATTACGAAGGCCAAAACAGGAGTAATTGAAGGTGTATGTGCCAAACGGAGTGGTGATGGCAGTCTTGGGGATGTCTTCTGGGTTAATAGGCACCTGATAATACCCCTTCAGGAGGTCGAGCGTAGAGAAAACCTTTGCTTTGTGCAGGTAGGAGGTTACATTGGCAATGTTTGGGAGGGGGTAGTGATCCGGTTCTGTTTGCATGTTCAGGCGCCTGTAATCCCCGCACGGACGGAGGGAGCCGTCTTTCTTCAGAACGATGTGTATGGGTGACGACCATGGGCTGGAGGCCTTTTGGCAAAGGCCCATTTTCTCCATTTCGGCGAACGTCTGTTTGGCGGCTGCCAATCGTTCCGGTGCCAGACGTCTGAATTTTGCGAAGACTGGGGGTCCCGTCGTCTTGATATGTTGATAAATACCGTGCTTGGCAGGAACCTTGGGCGTTTGGCGAAGTTCTGGACGGAAAACTTCCGGGTACGACGTGAGGAGGTGGGCGTAGGCATCCGTGGGTGCGCTGATGTGGAGAGCGAGGTTAGAGGGGGCGGGTTGAAGAGGTGTCGACAAGTACGAGTCTGCGTTGACCAATCGTCGGTGGGCGACATCGACCAGAAGATGGAAATGAGAGAGGAAATCCGCACCGAGGATTGGCATTGTGACGTCAGCAACGAGAAACTTCCAATTGAATTTACCGTTTCCGAACGATAATGTGAGGCTCTCGTAACCGTAGGTGGGTATCGCAGATCCGTTGGCGGCTACCAAGCGGACGTCGGCAGATGTAGACAGACTACGTTGTGCCTTGAAGAGTTTCCTTGGCAAAAGAGAACGACAAGCACCCGTGTCTACCAAAAATCGCACGCCCGTTCCTGCATCCTGTAAAAAGAAAAGATTAGAAACATGGGAGGCCACCGCCACAAGCGATGGCCTACTTACACGTTTTTTGGCCACTGACAATTTTTGGCACATTTCTCCGCGGTTGCCCTGAATCTGAAGTGGTAGTAGCAAAACTGCGGTGGATGGGAGGTAGTAAGTGGCTGTAGAAGTCGTTCGTTGGGGCGCGAGCGATTGGTGGGTGGTGGGCGGCTTTGTCACCGCTTCGGCACGTCACGGGGTAGGCGTGTATGTCCTACGGCATTCATGTCAGCTTCGGTTGACGTTGAATAGGCATCCTCGTCGTCAGGGGTGGAGGCGTTGATGGAGGTCTTGAAGTGGCTGTCCATAAGGGCGTCGGCTTTGGTCATCAAGTCCTTTATGGGTAAACTATCGACATCGGGTATGGCAGCGCGCACAGGTTCAGGTAAACGGCGTATCCAAAGGGCACGGAGTAGGGTCACCTCACAAGGAGAGCCGTCTGCGGCAGGTTGAAGGCGAGCGATACTGGTCATTTCCCTGAGGGCAAGCGAAGCCCTTTGGTCCCCCAACGGTTGTTGCGAGAGCTGAAAAAGCTTTGCTATACGGGCGGCTGGCGACGGCGAGTACTGCTGCAGAAGGTATGATTTGAGGTCGTCATACGCTATTGGTGTGTCTCCTTGTTCACAAAGCCAGTCGGATATTTCTGGGAAGGTGTCCTCGGGTATCGCCGCGAGAACATAATCCGCTTTGGTGGTTGAGCGAGTCACGCCCCTGATACGAAACTGGACTTCTGCGCGCTGAAACCAAGCAAACGCCTCTCCGCTGGCAAACGATGAAAGTTTGAATGGAGGGGCCGCAGCACCAACTGCCGTAGAGTCCGCCATAGTACCAACGATGAAGGGGCGAGGGGGTGGGGGTGGAAGGCGGTGGGAGCGAGTCACTCCGGGGTCACCAATGTGACGGGCCGAGAGAGGAGTTGTGAAATCAAAGGCAGATTGGAAACGACTGAGTTATATTGTTGTGGAACACTTTCCTTATATACAAAACCTCAAGGCAACAGGACATGACAAGTTCACAAGACAGACAATATCACAGAGGAAAAACCAGACAGGAATTTTCATGTTCGTTTTAGTGCGAGGGAGGAGCGAAGATACAAGCATAATATATACAAAAGGAATTATGTACAATTGTGTGAAACACGGTTGGTACAATCCGGAGACCCAAGGTGCATTAGAAAGGTTTCATTAAACTTTGAAAAGTATGTTAACGAGGTTTTGCAACAAAACCGAGAACGAATGGGACATCTGACTAAGGTTGATGTTATTTGAGGTACGTAATGCTTATCAAGAAAGCATGGGATGTAGCCTGAATATAATGGTATTTGGACTAGAAGTACAAGGACCGAAGAAAATGTTGTCAGGAAAAGGGAAAGATTGAGAGGAAACAGATGGAAGAAATGTCAAGGATTTGAGGAAAAAGATCGGCAAGTTAAAGAAATATTCCTTAGAAGACGTGGAAACGAGTCAAGGACTAGTAAAGAAAAGGTTTTTGTATGAAAAGTACATACAGAAAGGTTTAGGTAAGATATCAGGTATTGGTCTACTCATCGAAAAGGAGACTCCATCTCGTCAACGAGTTCCAAGAACCATTCTGGAATTTTTAAAAGCGCAGTGACTGGACCTACGTTATCGAGATATCAGGAAACAAGGAAAAATCTTTGTGAGGCCATTTCCACTTGAAAACCGATATATCAAGCCCCAGATTTCAACAAGAAATTCCTGATCTAAGTGGATGCGTCTTATTGCAAGAAGATATGGAAGAAATTCTTTACCCTGTTTGTTTTATGTCATCGAAGCTGAAGAAGCAGCAACAAACGTACCCGACAGTTGATATGGAATTGCTAGCATTAGTCATAGCGATAAGGAAGGATTGAATTTATGTAAATCAACCACAGAATAGGGAGATTACAGTGGATTTGGATTATAATCCCTTAACTTTTGTTAATAAGATGAAAACTATTAATCAAAGGTTAACTAGGTGGTCATTATGTTTGCAACTGTATTTTATTAATGTAAAGCAAATATCAGATACAGATAACATGGTTGCAGATTATTTATCTCGTGCTGAACCAATGGATTCAGTTCCGGAATAAATAACCCTCTATTTGGGGGAGGTATCTTACGAAGCTGGTCTAGTATAGAGTAAATACATTAGTATATTCATGTATTTTAATTATGTTTTCATTGTGCATTGATGAGGTTAGCCAGTTCTTAAGATGAAGTTCTCTCGTATGAATTTAAAATTGGTATGTAAACTACTTGAGACTTTCATTAATAATTTCATTGTATTCTTCATTAAAGTTATTGCATGAATATTTACGCTAAATTTAAAAATTAATTTCTATTTCATGTATTTTTGTTATGAAGTCTTACGTAACCTGTTTGAGAGTGTTATGTAACCATACAAGATAGGAACAAGGGTCTATGTGAATGTTTTTTATGATTTTATTCGGTATTGCATAATGCTTGAGAAAAAATATGCAATTCTTATATGCCATATGCTTTGGAACATTCACAAAAATCCTAGTGTGTGGATGTTATCTCTTTTTTCTCTCCGAGAACAGTGGGTGGACGGAGGTGGGTGGGGAATGTTGCCGTTGAGCGGGATTGGTTCTCCTGCTCGATATGTGATGGTTGGAAAATCTGGAGTCACTGTTAGGCCAACCTCCATGTTTCTAGATCTTTTGGAATCTTCACGATGTAGCCAAGTTTCATACGAAGGCAACCCCAGGATTGCATATATCATCTAAAGAATTTCAGCCTTAAGACATAGCCATATCCCCCTCTCTCTCTCATATGCAGCTCAATGTATTGTTGTAGAAATGTTCAGTGAAGTATCAAAGATGTGATGTAAAGGATATTCTTAAACATAATGAGCATCTATAAAAATTCTCTTAGAGTTTTTGTAACTGGACCTGTAGTAACGTGAAAGGTATTTGTTTCGTTATCTGGTTAACCATATTCCTTGAA
>NC_090751.1:49761176-49763676 GCF_036898095.1 Palaemon carinicauda
CAGATACCATTGGAAGTTTATCGTTGCCAACATAGCATTGCCAATAATCGGTGTGGATATCCTCAGCCGTTTCCACCTACTGGTTGACGCAGCACATCAACGTTTAGTCAATGCAGACCCATACTTGTGGACACCTGTCAAACTCACCACCTCGACCTTTCACTCCACATCAGTACACCCACGAATGCCTTTGCTTACCTCTTCACATTATACCCAGAAGTCTTTTAACAGAACTTTGCCAAATGTCCACGGTTCCAAACAGGGACGATATTTATCACCATATCAAGACGGCTGGAATCACTTGGAAGCTGCTAAATGAACGTTACCGAAATGGAAGAAATGAGACTTTGCCAAAAAGTAGAAAGTCCAAGGCCGTCACCCCTAAATATCATCCTGAAGAAGGATGGGTCCCTGCGCCCTTGTAGAGATTATAAGTGTCTGAACATTCATAAAGAACTGGATCACTACCCAGTCCCCCACTTCTCTGACTTTACCTCCTACTTGCTCAAAGCAAATGTGATCCTAACTCTCAACCTCCTGAGGTGGTATTATCAGGGGCCCATGAACCCTGGAAGACATTTGCAAGACCGCCATCACCACCCTTTCCGGCCCATTCATATTTAATTGCTCTTGTTTTGACCTTCATAATAATAGGGGCCACTTTTCAACACATCATGGAAGGTATCTTAGTGAACCTCCTCTTCTGCATATATGTGAATGACATATGGGACAACAAGTTTACCTCTGGTGCCACCAAAGTATCATTCTTAGGTCATCAGCCATAAAGGCACCACTGTCTCCCTGAGAAAGTATCAGCTGTTCTGGACTTCCCCACACCCTCAACTGTCAAAGCATTGCAGGAACTATTGTGCATGATAAACTATTGCCACTGGTTCTTGCCAGCCATTGATACCACTCTTACCCCTCTCCACCTCATAAAGGGGCAAGCAAAAAGATCTGAAGTGGGGTCCCCTTAAGGAAGCGGTCTTCTGCATTGCAATGAATGCCCTATCAACTGCCGCTGCTCTCACTTTTCCAATGGTACATATCCCTCTCCTTCTCTCCACCGGTGCCAGTGATATCGCTATGGGTGCATTACTTGATCAGGTGGTAAACAGCTCACCAAGCCTTTTGGCATTCTTCAGTTGAAAACCATCAAAGGCAGAATCCGGAGAGTCTACCTCCGACCATTAATCACTGGTGGTGTGTTTGACTGTCCATTACCGTCACCACTACTTATAGAGTTAGCCCCTTATCATTTGCATGGACCACATACACGTGGTGCACGCCTTCAATTGACAATACGGTGCCTGGTCTGCCCATCGACACCAACATCTCTCCATTATGGCTGAGTAAAACTGCACCTTTCAATATGCCCCTGGTAAAATTAATCCTATTGCTGATGCCCTGTCAAGAAACACATTGGGTGCCATTCATCTGAGATTTGATTACAAAGCCTTGGCAGGAGCCTAACAAAAAAGATCTAGAGCACCAATCTTGCAGGCCATTCTGCCCGTCCCTCCGTTTGGTAGATGTTGCCCTTAATGACTCCAACACCGCACTCCTCCATGACATCAGTACTGGTCTGCCACGCCCATTGATACTTTTCCCCATATGCCAACAGATATTTGATTTAATACATGGCTTCTCACATCTCTCTCTCCAATCTACTGCACTGCTACTGATTACGACCTTCATTGGGCATGGCATTACTACAGATGGTAAAGATTGGGTCCGCCACTGTATTTCATGTGCAAATTAAAAAGTACAGCGACACACGCATTTAGCAGTAGGTCCCTTCCTTTATCTTCAGCATCAATTTGCCCACATTCATGTTCGCGTAGTATGTCCCCTACCAATAAAGCAAGGACACTGTTACCTGTTTCCCGTCCTTGACCACTCCACTCGCTAGCCTGAAGCCAACTTCATGCAAACTGCACTCTCAGAGTGGCTAGTGAGATTTGATATCACTGAGCATATTACTTCAGACAGGGGTACCATTTTCACCTCTCAATTCCAGATTTCATTTGCAAATCTTCTGGGCATCATCCAACATCAGACAACTACCTTTAACACTGCAGTCAATGGTATGGTCAAACCTTTTCATTGCATCATCCAATCAGCTTTAATGTCCAGCTGTAATGACTCCAACTGGTTTATTCAGCTTCCCAGGGTCTTAATTGGACTAAGAATTCTTTCCAAGGATGCCTTGGATAGTTAAGCAGCTGAATGGTGTATGGCAAGCTGCTGCATTTTTTCGTCTGCAAACTCCCCTGACAATCGCAAGTACCTGTATTATATTTTGGGACAAATTTAATACCTGCTGCCAAACTTACAAGTCCCCAGCAAAGCGAAATATACAAAGAGATTTAAACACCACCTCAACCATGTGTTCGTGCGCACTGATACTTAGAGGCAAACACTGAAATGCACTTCCACGGCCACTTCCCTTGGTATCCCTAGCAAATTGGCAATTTTCTGGATTAACAATCGTGTCAAG
>NC_090751.1:49766176-49768676 GCF_036898095.1 Palaemon carinicauda
TTGATTGCATCCTGCCTTTGAGTTCACAACCCTCTCTTGGCCCGTCAAATTGGTGACCCCAAAAGTTGACTCGATCCCACCGCCTTCCACCCCCACCCCCTCGCACCTCCATCGTTGGTACTATGGCGGACTCTACGGCAGTTGGTGCTGCGGCCGCTCCAATCAAAACTTTCATCGTTTGCCAACGGAGAGGCATTTGCTTGGTTTCAGCGCGCAGAAGTCCAGTTTCGCGTCAGGGGCGTGACTCGCTCAACCACCAAAGCAGATTATGTTCTCGCGGTGATACTCGAGGACACATTTTCAGAAATATCCGACTGGCTTTGTGAACAAGGAGACACCCCAATAGCGTATGACGCTCTCAAAACATACCTTCTGCAGCAGTAATCGCTGTCGCCAGCCGCCCATGTAGCAAAGCTTTTTCAGCTCTCGCAACAACCGTTGGGGGACCAAAGGGCTTCGCTTGCCCTCAGGGAAATGACCAGTATCGCTCGCCTTCAACCTGACGCACACGGCTCTCCTCGTGAGGTGAAACTACTTCGTGCCCTTTGGATACGCCGTTTACCCGGACCTATACGCGCTGCCATACCCAGTGTCGATAGTGTACCCATAAAGGACTTGATGACCAAAGCCAACGCCCTTATGGACAGCCACTTCAAGACCTCCATCAACGCCTCCACCCCTGACGAAGAGGATGCCTATTCAACGTCAACTGAAGCTGACATGAATGCCGTAGGACATAAACGCCTACCCCGTGATGTGCCGAAGCAGCGACAAAGCCGCCCACCACCCACCAATCTCTCGCGCCCCAACGAACGACTTCTACAGCCACTTACTACATCCCCTCCGCCGCAGTTTTGCTACTACCACTTCAGATTCAGGGCAACTGCGAAGAAATGTGTCAAGGATTGTCAGTGGCCAAAAAACGTGTAAGTAGGCCATCGCTCGTGGCGGTGGCCTCCCGTGTTTCTAATCTTTTCTTTTTACAGGATGCTGGGACGGGCGTGCGATTTTTGGTAGACACGGGTGCTTGTCGTTCTCTTTTGCCAAGGAAACTCTTCAAGGCCCGACATAGTCTGTCTACATCTGCCGACGTCCACTTGGTAGCTGCCAACTGATCTGCGATACCCACCTACGGTTACGAGAACCTCACATTATCGTTCGGAAACCGTAAATTCAATTGGAAGTTTCTCGTTGTTTTACGTCACATTGCCAATCCTCGGTGCGGATTTCCTCTCTCATTTCCACCTTCTGGTCGATGTCGCCCACAGACGATTGGTCAACGCAGACTCGTACTTGTCGATACCTCTTCAACCTGCCCCCTCCAGCCTCGCTCTCCACATCAGCGCACCCATGGATGCCTACGCCCACCTCCTCACGTCATACCCGGAAGTTTTCCATCTAGAACTTCGCCAAATGCCCACGGTTCCTGCCAAGCATGGTATTTATCACCATATCAAGACGACGGGACCCCCAGTCTTCGCAAAATTCAGACGTCTGGCACCGGAACGATTAGCAGCCGCCAAACAGACGTTCGCCGAAATGGAGGAAATGGGCCTTTGCCAAAAGGCCTCCAGCCCATGGTTGTCACCCTTACACATCGTTCTGAAGAAAAACGGTTCCCTCCGTCCGTGCAGGGATTACAGGCGCCTGAACATGCAAACAGAAACGGATCACTACCCCCTCCCAAACATTGCCGACGTGACCTCCTCCCTGCACAAAGCGAAGGTTTTCTCTACGCTCGACCTCCTGAATGGGTATTATCAGGTGTGTATGAACCCAGAAGACATCCCCAAGAGTGACATCACCACTCCGTTTGGTACATACACCTTCAATTACTCCTGTTTTGGCCTTCGTAATGCTGGGGCCACGTTTCAACGTCTCATGGATGGCATCTTAGGGGACCTCCCCTTCTGTGTATGTTATGTGGACGACATACTTGTGTTCTCCTCCTCAAAAGAGGAACACCTCCGTCACCTGCGCATCGTGCTTGACCGCCTGCAACAAAACGGCCTTGTATTCCGGTACGACAAGTGTACCCTTGGTGCCAACGAAGTGTCGTTCTTAGGGCACCTCATCACTCCTGAAGGAGTCCACCCCCTCCTTGAGAAGGTAGCAGCCGTTCAGAACTACCCCGCGCCCTCGACTGTCAAAGCTGTTCAGGAATTCTTGGGCATGATCAACTATTATCACCCTTTTCTGCCTGCCATTGCCGCCACTCTTGCTCCCCTCTACGCCTCCATCAAGGGCAAGCCAAAGGACCTGAAGTGGGGTCCCCTTCAAGAAGCAGCCTTCTGCAATGCAAAGAAGGCCCTTTCAACTGCTGCGGCTCTCACTTTTCCTATCCCACACACCCCTTTCCTTCTCTCCACCGATGCCAGTGACGTTGCTATTGGTGCAGTACTTGAGCAGGTGGTCAACGGCTCGCCCCGCCCATTGACCTTCTTCAATAGAAAACTGTCCAAGGCAGAATCTGGTTATTCTACCTTCGATCGAGAATTGC
>NC_090751.1:49773676-49778676 GCF_036898095.1 Palaemon carinicauda
TTAGTAGTTATCTTTAACTCCTATTTACTTTGGTTTGCACAACGAAGGTTGAGGTCGGTTAATTAGCACAATTTTATTTACAGTGATTAGGAAAAATAAAGCCTCAAACATTAATTGAACAAACCAGAATTACATTAGAATAAACAAATTCAAAGAAACCAATTCAAAGAAATTCTAAAGTAAACTACGAAGATAATTACCCATTCCAAGGAATGTTTCTCCAGGTAAGGTAATTACCGATCATAAAGAAAATTTCTCAATCACCCAAAATATCCATAAACTTTTAACAAAATATTTTAGGAATATATATTTAAATATATATTTTATACACTCCGAGGGGAGGGATTGAATTTTCACCTGAAAAGTCAATGGAAAATAAATTTAAAACAAAATAAACTTAACTGATAATATATACAGACTAAATGTCTTCCTATGAAACAGTGAAAGAATTTCCTAAGTTTTAGCCATGCTGTCAATGGTCACTTGACATTAAAGGAATCAGGCTTGTCACATGACGCTTGACAAATCTTCGACTTTTACCTAGCATTAATTTAGCCCCAGTAACTTCATCGTAAATATTCTTGGTCAGCTCTTTAATAATTCCTATAGGGTAATCAATGGCTTTGGTCATATTTTCCTTAACAAGAACTAGATCTCCTACCTTTAACTGCTTATGTGGTACAGGTTTATACCTATCCTTTTTACTTGTTGCTTGATATACAAGATGGTTTAAAAATTCATTATTATAGATGTCTATCAGCTTAGATTGTACTCTAACAAGTTTTTCATAGGAGTTCCTTATCAAATCCACTGGATCAACTGACCAATCCGGATCTGAAGTAGTACTTTGTAACTGTGGAATGATATTCAATGTTACAAGATCACGGCCATATAACAACTTCTCCGGAGTTATGACTTCAGGCAATTCCTCCAGAGAATATTCCCTCAATGAGTCTTTAAAGGCTATAGGCCTGCGATTAATAAGGTGTACTGTTTTGGATACAATAAACTCAAAATCCTTGTATGGTAAAATGTTTTTACCAACAGCTCCTTGTATCAGTCTTTTAGACAGCTTAACACAGATTTCAACTAATCCCCCAAGTTCACTATTACCCTTATAATAGTGGTCAAATTTGATCTCATTCATATTATGCCTTCTCAGAAAATCTTTAGTTTCAAAATCAGAAAGAAAAGTCTCTACAATATTGGATCCAGCAGTCATTTGAGTTCCCAAATCAGAGACTATATACTCAGGCATTCCAAATTGATAAATGTGGAGCTGCAAGGCTCTTAGCAAATCCTCAACCGAGAGACTATCACACAGCTTTAGATTTACCGCTCTTGACCACATGCAACTAATTACAAGGATCCATACCTTTTCTTTGGAATTGTTCACCTTAACATAAAAGGGTCCCATATGATCAATGTAAATATTACGGAATGGGACATTTGGTGGATCAATTCTAACCTCACGATAAGAACTTTGGTTTAATTTAATAGGTCTTTCCCTGAACCTTTTGCATCCAATACAGGCCCTTATATACTTCTTTACTAAAGAAAATATATGGGGAATCCAAACAGTTTTCCTAATTTCTTGTATAACAGAATAACACCCTGCATGATGTAAGCTAAGATGTGTGTGCCTAATTAACAAAGGAACTAATGGGCTACACTTTGACATCAGCAGGGGAAAACCATACTCCCTGTATTTTCTAATTTTCTTGATTCTGTCACACTTACTTTTTACTCTCAGCAACCCTTTGTTATCTTGATATACATTTAACTGAGAAACCAAAGGTGGAATGTCACTTAATTTCTTTGAAGCAGAATTAAAATACTCAAAAATCTCAGGAAACTGACTTCTCTGGTCCAACAGAATTACTCTATGATATGCCTCCCTGTAATAGTTAAAATCATCAGAGTAAAGAAACAAATGAGAATACTTGTCTGGATGTTTGCGAACTAAGGAGGTTTTCAGACAATTCACAAACTTTAACACTAAAACATTAATATTAACCAGTTTACCAAAACTAGATACTTTTTCAGGAGGAATTAATTGAGAATGATCAGTGCCTTGAATTTCAACATATCCTGCAAACTTTTCTACCCTTTCAGAATAATCTGGGTCTGGAACCAGTACTGTAAGAATATCTCTACTAATAGTGTTATCTAATGCATCAGTCAAAAAATCTGGTCCCGTGATAAAATTAGTCTTGGTTAACTGATTATGAGAAACAGGTCTAGTTACACAGTCTGCTGGGTTCTGTACACCCGAAACAAAAGAAAACTCCACCTGATGTGCCTCACACAAGTTAGCAATATGTTCTAGTCTATTAAGAACAAACACTGAGCGTTTCTGCATTTTATCCAACTTATGTACATACGAGTTGACCCAGCTAACCGTAACCAGACTGTCAGAGTACATTCGCAATTTATTAATCTTTATAGCTTCAATGCACCGATCTCCAGCAATATCTTGATATAAATCAATTAAGCACTCTGTACCCAAAGACAATGCTTGAAGCTCAAGAGACGGAATGGATTTTGACTCCAATTGTTTGTTGACAATCTTCGATTTTGACATTACGAAAGAAACAACATTTGTATTCAAGTTAAGAAGGTAAATGACGCAACCAAACATGACCTTACTACTGTCGGCAAATCCTACAAGATCATATAAATCCTCCCTATTTCCAACATTTCTGTCCAACATAACTGGTGGAGCAGAGTTTGCCTGCCTGGCAATACAACGCCACTCCCTCACTTGAGAGTCTGTCAAGGTATCATCCCATCCCAAATTTCTTTGAACTTGCAAATCGTGCAAAAATAGCTTTGCTCTGTTCAGAAGGGGAGCATTAAAATTGTATACATCAAAATGACTAGCAATAGACTTCAAAATAAGTCTCTTAGTGTTTGCTGAAATATCTAAAATGATTGCCTTGGTAGAAATCTTATCAGTGGAACGATGCCACTGAAGACCTAGCAGTTTAATAGGGTCAGAAGTCACTTTATCAAAATAATCATCAATATTCTCTTGTAGAGATGAACAATTTGTTGCAAACTGTTGCAAGTTGAATCTATAAGGTATGAATATATCAGGAAGCACAGAATATGCCCACTTAAGATCAGCTTCCTCATCTGTAATGTATGCCCCATTGTCCATATACATTAGTTGATATACAAGAGACTTCATCCTGTTAATTTTGGAGTCCGGCGCTTCATCCAATATCAAAATTTTAAAGAGGGCCAACATGAGAATCCGAAACTTAACCTAGAACATTTATACCCTACTAATGAATAATCTGCTTTCTCAATATTTCTATACCAAAGAAACAGTAGCCTATTTTGATCCTTTTCTGGCAAAGCGATTTGATTGAATGCCTTTTCAAGATCAAAGCATAATAAAAACTTACCAAATCTTAACTGGAGGAGAGCGGAGGCTAACTTTTGGTTTAATGAAGGCCCAGGAAATATTGCCATGTTGTGACTAACTGCAGTTGGGGATTTAGAACTTTTTTCATACAAATTAGAAAGAAAGACTACACGGCATTTAGTGGTATCCCTCTCTGGTTTAAAGACCCCCATGAAAGGCATGAAACTATGTTCAGGATGAGTCTCCATAAAATCCTCAATACTATCAATTCTTTCTATAATGCCTAATGTCTCCTGAGTCTTAAAGGTGTCATTTACCAAGGCTAACTTATCAGGTACTTTTTCTAATTTAGATGTAAGGGTTTTCAACACTGATTTGGCTAAATTGTAGTTGCGGCCTAGTAGATGACTAACTTTCGGGTTCCATAACAGTGGCATACACAATCTTCCATCAGCAGTCCTATGGGTTTCTTCTAAAGCATACTCTATAAGCCTGTCATTCAGTTCTACATTATCTTCATGATATTGACCTCTGTCTTCCCCAACATAATATTTACAAGAGAGTTCTAAGCATTCATTTGTAGCCCTATTAAGCTCAGATTCTATTATCTGACCATCATCATCAAACAACTCATATGTATTAGAAGTCTCCAGGTCATTTAAAGATGAAGATTCTACTGAAACGTTCTCTTTCGTCCCTGTTGGAAGTACATTTACAGCTTTTAACATATGTTGCACATTTGACTTCATGGAAGAACAAGGCTTCAAGAATCTTAAATTGCTCTTTAGTTTATTTATGTCTCCCTTTAATAATATACCCAAGCATGTATCAGAATAAATGGAGTCATTGGATTTTCCAAATACTATATCCTTTTCAGGGATACAATGCAAGGACTCTGATCCTAATATAAATTTAATATTGTCTATCCTATCTGTAGAATTTAACAATCCCTGATCTGCTAGCTTGTATCCCTTTGAAACAAACCCACTGACTACTTCATTTAACCCAGGTAACTGCAATGAAACATCAATTGAGGGAAGACAAAATGCATATACAATGTAACTATTGCTACCAATTGGCAACTCAATTTCAACTTGTTTAGTCTTATAACTCTTAGAGGAATTAATACCATTAATGGTTAAAGAAACTCCATTATTTACAACTTTCAAATTTAAATCTTGAGCCAAATTTTCTTCAATGTAATTTGCTTGACATCCAGTGTCTTTAAGGACCCTGAAATTGGTACCTTTAATTGAAATATTAAAAGTTGGCAAAATTGTATATCCCTCAACCTCACAATTTAAAACTTCAGTTATAGCAGCAACACTACTGCTTGAACTACCAACAACATCTCCATTACCACTCTCAGAGTTTCTAACTGTATCTGTACTGTTACTGGCTTTACATTTTTTCTTTTCGGAATTTGGATTTTCTTTAATACTGGTAGCACCTTTTTCATCGGGACACAAAAATGACATATGCCAGCCCTTGCAGTTTTTACATTTGGAATTAAATCTGAATCTGCATTCTGATAATATATGACTTGGATAGCCACACTTTGAGCAAGCACCCAGTTCCTCCAATTTTGTTCTTTTATCTTTGCTAGAAACAAAGTTAGGACATTTAC
>NC_090751.1:49783676-49788676 GCF_036898095.1 Palaemon carinicauda
GCTGCACTTTAAGTTATGGTAGGATACCATCTTCTCCTTGCGACTAAAAGACTAGTCATATGCCACAGTACTCTGGGCTGAAGAGTAATTTTCTTTAGCCTAGGATACGTGGCACTAGAACTCTGTTTCTTCTTTGTTGAGAGGGGGCGGTAGTGCCGCTATCCCCTTAACTGTGTCGGCAATCTCTGGGTACGAGAACTGAGTCTCTCCTGTTCCCTGAGATTCTGCCGATACTGAAACAGAGTTTCTTTTACAGGTGGTATGATTGACAAATTTTGCCCGTTCCTTTCACACTCGTTACAGGACCCTGTTCCCTACCCCTCTGTCCTCTTTTGATGGCTGAGCCATTGTCTTTCTTTAGGCCGGCATCTTGCAACCTGCCTTTCCTGGTAGGTTGCCGGAGCCAGTCAGACTCCTTCTCGAGCCATGTCTTTGGCTGACGGTAGAGCATACTGCCGCAAACCACATCATCTGTCGGCAATTGCTAGCCTAGCCGGCAACTGCCGGCCCAGCCGGCAGCCAAGATGGCTGCCGGCGACCATGATGGCCGTGAGAGGGAAGTTCCTTCTGTTCCCAAGGTTCTTCAGTCCTCCCTTGGACTGCTGCTACAGGTCCTGTTGCCGGGGTACTGCCGGCCAGGCCGGCACAGATAGTGCTGACTCAGTTGGCAGCACGCCGACTGTACTGGTACTGCTGGACTTGCCGGCCAGCAGTGTATCGTCGGTACCTTTCGGCAATAGTACTGTAGCTGCATGGAACCCTGAATGGTACATTCTCCCCTTCTATTAGAGCCTTCTTTCTGGAAAAAAGGCAATCAAATTAGACTTTTACATCCTTAATTACTGTATACATTCACAGTAAGGAGTAGCTTTTTTTTCCATGATATCTCTCTCTCTGGCTAGCATGACGGGTATGCCGGCAAGACCTAGCTATGCCGGCTTCATGCCGGCTGAACTACTGTATATTTTATACAGGTAGCCAGTATATCTGCATTATAGAATATACTGCAGAAAGAAAACTACTATATAGTTTATACTAGTAGTTATTTCCAATATATTTTGGATATCCAACACAGGCATTTGCTGAGCCCAATCCTATATTGAATGAATATGATTTCTTCAATATCCTGATTAGAAATCAGTATTAGGATTACCCTACAATATTAAACACTTCAAGGCAGGAGTAATACACTCCTAACCCTTAAAGGGTGGAGCCTTTTTCCTTGAGTCTCCCTGATCAGGAAACTCTATATTTTAGTATAGTAGGAAGACTATACCAAATAGGCTGAGTGGGATATACAAATATATGTCTTTATTTTCCTAGTCCAGCTGGCTTCATGCTAGATGGACCATACTGTCATATGCTACTATGAAGGCAGCATAATGACTAAACTACAATACATGATGTAAGGTAGCCTGTAAATTGCAATATAGACTTACTACAATTAGAAAACTGCAGTACCATGATACAGTTGTATTTTCTGACATACCTTGGGTACCCTTGTACGAACATTCTGCTGGTACCGTTCATATATTGAATGAATAGTTTTCTTCAATATTCTGGTCGAGAATCAGTCATCCTGACCCCACAGTATTAACATTATTTTGGGACAGTGATTTGATACTTCTCTACCCCTAGGGGTAAGAGTCCTTCTACTTGGAGTTACTCTATAGAGAAATCTCTATGTAGTTAATACTGAGGAGAGGCAACAGTATTTGCTCACAGGGGTACACAAGTATGTATCTCCTACTATCCCTTTATAGCTTACTATCCTAAGCTACTCTATTGTAAAGGACATTTGCATGTCGATTGTCAAGGAGATAATCCAATGTATACTCATTTGGTTTTCCTTTCTTTACAGGAGGAACACCAGATACCTTGTGCTGCAGTCCTCTGCAAGGCCAAGAGTAAGTATTTTTACGGTTATACTGTAATACTTGCAGGTTTCATGTCCCCTGCAATATTATTTCCGGATCCCTACATTATTGGAACCCACAGGTTTGCAATATATGTCGGACATTAATGTCCAAAGGTTTTGAAAATCCCAAGTATACAGAGACTAGGGATACAGCTCAATATAAATTACGCGACTGGGTGAGAGGCTTTCAAAAGATCTCTCCGGGACCTTTCCTGCCTAATGATGGGATGCGTAAGCTACTATTTCCGGAAGCAAGTGAGGAAACAGTAGTGCCTCAGGAGCTAACTACATCCCCTGATGGCCAGAAAACCTTTGGGATTAAGGGCAAGAAATGCCCCAAGGTAGAAGAGGAAAATGTTGCATCTGAATTTCATCCACCTGTGCCGACTTTAGAGCCATCGATGTCGACATCTTCGTCTTCTACCCCTAATTTGGATAATGTGGTACAATTATGTATCCAACTGAAGAATCAAGTTGAGAGCTTTCATTGACAAAACAAAAAGCAGGAAGTAAAACACAAGATAGATCCTCGTAAAGTTTCTCTTGTCGCTTCACAGGGGTCAGTCAAACGATCTATGAATAGACCTACCAACATGCTCCATAACCAATCCCTGGAGGTTCGCGGAGCAGATGCCGATTTCAAATGGCAATCTCTGCATCTCAGAGAAAATAGGTGCTGTTCCTTTTGGACAAAATTCAATTTTGACCAAGCTTTGATGCTTTCCCTAATTGTTGGGTTCGACTAAAGTACGAACCAAAGTCAAGAAAAGGAACGGAACCAAAGGAGGTCTTGATTCTCGACCATGATAAGGCACAGACTACCCTTTCAGGTAGTCTAAGAAAGGCGGGTTATTCAGAGTCGAAGGTATTCTCACTGAATAACGGACACCCTTCCTTTCTTGCTCCTACTTCACTCTCATTCCCCTTTATGGGGAAGGCATTTACTTCTGTTGCCAAAGCGGTAGAGGCGGGTAAGCCATGTCCCACTCTCGATGAGTGCAAGCCTTTGTCACCAGCTTTTCGCGGACAGGAAAAGGATTGGAAGGAAGTCCATTTGACATTTTCAGTATGAAAGTTAGACAAGGACGTCGCAAGTCGACAATTCAAGGTATGTCTCCCTAAATTGTCTGAGTTGCTCTTGTGTAATGAACAGGAGTCAAAGGAGAGACTTGCGACATACCTTTCTCTACCAAACTACATAGAGTTGTGTTCAACCTACAAGAGTACCCCAGAAATCTCATAGTCATAGCCAAAATGCATATGGCTATCTTGGTGAAGGACCTTTACGCCTTATGAAGGCTAGGAGAGTATGTAGAGAGTTTGTGTTCGCTGATGCAACAGTAAAACACGAAACAAGGAAGCTAGTATCTTCCAACATCTGGGGTAAAGACCTCTTCCCACACGAGGTCACTAAGGAAGTAATCAAGAACGCCACCATGGAGAACATAGGTCTTCTCCAAAAATGGGGCATTCCTTCAAAGAGAAAATCTTCTGTGGTTGTGGGTCCCCAACCTAAAAAGAAGATTAGAAATGCTGGAAATATCCGGGCTGCTCAACAACATCCCACTATTCCAGTGACCACGATGCTACAGGCAGATGGTCAAAAGTCTAAGCCTACTGACTACTCAAAGCATAAAGACACTTCAGCTAGGAGGAACTTTCCCTTAGGATCGCAGGACCTTCGATCCTACAGTCCAAAGCCTATTCAAGATGAGCCATTGATGGGAAACAGAAATGTCCCTACCATCATTTCCTTACCTTCTCCTACAGTTCAAAACCCCCCTGGAGGAGTATACCTGAGAGCTATAGAGCCTACAGGTAGCAAGAAAACTTTAGCTCATCGAGTTCCAGGGAAGGCTGCTTCGTGTTCACAAAAAGGACTGAATATATCAATAAGCTATTCTGAACTTGTCGCCACTCAACAAGTTCATAAAAAACAGCAAGTTCTGAATGTTAATTCTTCTGAACATATGGACCTTGTTCCAATTAAGGGTGTTCGTAGTCTTGTCAGACCTGAAAGGTGTCCTTCGGAACCTTCCAGTCAACCACCCCCCTTCCTCCTATCTAGAATTCATGTTACAGAGAGTAACATTCATCCTAAGGAAGATACGTGTCTGTCTCACAGTTCTAAGCATCTTCAAAGGATTGACGAACTTAGTCACGTCAAATTCAAGCCTAGAAATAGTTCAGGTATTAATATACCTGATCAAGAGGCTGGAGTGGGCAACACCCGAAGTGTCCGGCCAATGTGCATTCAAAGAGATGACCCGGTTCCTGGGACATCATGGATGCAAGATAGGCTTCTAGAAGTCTCGACTTTCTCCAGCTCAGGGGTTTCGATGTTCAAAAAACCATCGAAGCCCTCAGTCACATCAACTCTCCTCTCCTTTGGAAATATAAAAGGAGCTCGTGAGGTCTGTCTAGAGACTCAGGTATTCAGTCAGAATACCAAAACGCCAACAGGAAAAAGCACTAAACTTTCCCTAGTTTGCTATAGTGACAGACCTGGTGCTAAGGGCACACCGGAAAGATGCATTAAGAGCTTGGAGAAAACACGCATCAAACGCTTGAAGAGATAAAAAAAGACTGAGATCGGTCCCTCTTTAATCGCTTCTCTAACAGAAATTGGAGCACGAAAGTCCCAAGACTCTGCTGGTCCTTTCATGGGTGGGGAAGCCCCCTCCACACAGATCAGGCTCCCTACGACTGATCTGGGACACCGAAGCGATAATAAGACGTCACATTCGAATGTCTCATTCACTCTTGGTGAAGTTACCCATCCCTCTCTTGAAGGGACGGCACCTACCAGCAGTTTATTTGCAACTGATCCACGATGTGACGGTGGATACTCTATTTCGATACAAACCGATAGAGTTGGAATGGTCCATGGGCGCAGACATATTCCCTCTTCATCACGAGCGTCTTCAAGAAACTACCTCGCTATATAGCCCCATACGAGGATCCTCTAGTGGGGCTGATAGTCTAGATGAAGCTGGTCCTAGCTCTGACCCTAGGTATATTTCCGAAGATTCAGAAATTAACTGCCTTCATTTTATCACAGAGACCCAAAACCCTTCATTTC
>NC_090751.1:49793676-49816176 GCF_036898095.1 Palaemon carinicauda
TAGTTGTGGATGGTTTGTAGATGTTAAGTCTTGTAGTTTTAAGGAAATATAGTATTAAGGTTATGTTTTGGTTTGTTTTTTTTCCTTTTGTCCAAGAGTCCCGCTGCTGATAACATAAGGGGAAAGGTTGTATTGAGGAGACATTGGTCTGTTTAGAGTGATTCAAGGGTGTGGGGGTTGTTCTTGCGACATCCCGCCACATTATTTTGGCGCCCGAATAGGGGCTGCTGAGGTGGGATTGAAGCTAGACTCTTGGACAAAGGACTACATTAGGATAAGAAATTAGATTAAGGTTGATGAAAATGTAAGAGCAAAACAAGTTTCTGAAGGAGGAATTGCGGTTGATTAAGGAGAGAAAGGAGAAGTTGTCTGTAGAGAAAGAGAAATTGTTGCAAGAGAATAAGTGGTTAAGGTGTGAGAATGAGGAGATGCATAGGAAACTGAGGGAAATTCAAGGAACTGTAGAGAGAGTGGAAGAGGGTGTTGAGATGAGGATGCGAGAGAATGAAGAACGAATGGAGAAAAGAATGGAAGATATGATGGGGAGAGTAATGGGAATGATGAAAACTTTCATGGGTGAAGGCGCAGTCGGAGGAGTTGCCTCTGCTACGGGTAATGGGTTGATAGTGGAAGAGAAGGTTAAGGTAGGTGATAATGGGAAAGGAAGTGATAGTGATAGTAATAGTAATAGTGATAGTGAGATTGAAGATAAGGGAATTAGGAATAGTAAGGATGAACAGAAATGTTATAGGAAGAATGAGAAGAAAGGTAAAAGTGATGTGAAGAAAGAGAAGAAAAAGTGTCAGGATGATAGCAAGGATGATCGTGAATGGGTGAGAGTGGTGAGTAAGAAAAGGGCTAGGAAGAGTATGATCAAGGATAGGAGTATCAGTGTGGAATTAGATTCTTTATACTCTAGCGAGGAAGTAGGAAACAAGAAGGAAGGTAGCAGTGATGATAGCAGTGAGAATGAACGTGATGTGTGTAAGACTGTGTTTATGAGAGAGGTACCTTGGTGTGAAAGGTTCAATGAGCATAGTAGTAGGGATGTATATGAGTTTTTCAAGGAGTATGAGAGGTATTGTCAGGATAAGTATGGTGATAGTAAAAGAGTTTGGGCTAGGGAGTTAGGAGAATATTTGACTGAGTATTTGTTGACGATGTATGGAGTGATAATGAGTGTAGGTGACGTTGATTATGAAAGTGTGAAAAAGAGAATAATTGAGCAGGTAAAATGTATAAAAGGGAGTGTTAGGTATAAGCGTAAGAATGATTTTGATGAGGCAAGGATGAGTGCAGGAGAAGCTATATCAATGTACGTATGTAGGTTGGAAACGTTAGCTAGGAAGAAGTATGGGGATGAAGGCATAAATGAGAATAAAGAGTTAATGAGGAAGGTTTTGGCAACAGTACCTGAGAATGTGTGTGAATTTATTAATTTGAAACGGAAGGAGAAAATGAGGCTGGACGCAAGAGAGATTGACATTGGATGATATACTAGAGATAGTTGAGGATTATGAGTTAGATAGATGTATGAAAGAAAGTAAATCTGTGAGTGTAAGAAGTGGAATGGAGGAAAGTGTGCCAGAATTTGTTAGTTTTAGAGATGCTGTTATGAGAGGACCGATGAGGGTAGCTGATAGTGTAGTAGATAGGAGTGTCAGGGCGAGTAATGTGGGAATACCTGTAAGGACAAATGAAGGGTTTAGGCAAGGGAATCAGGTTTGGAGGGATAGGAGTACTAGTGCGCAGCGAGGTAGGTCAGGTAGTTGTGTCCGTGAAGAGAAGTGTTATAGGTGTGGGAATGTAGGGCATAAAAAGAATGTGTGTAGATGGGCGTTAGGAGCATGTTTCGGGTGTGGAGAGACAGGGCATCGTATTAGCGAGTGTAAGAAAGAGAAAGAGGTTAAATGTTATCAGTGTGGTTTGACTGGGCACATAGCGAGTGGATGCCGGAGTAATCATACAAATGTGATTTGCAGCAATTGTGGTAAGGATGGTCATTATGCTAGAATGTGCAAGGAGCCTCGGGGTAAGTGTACTGAATGTGGTGCAAATGGGCATGTAGCTAGGGTATGTAGGAAGAAGGGAGTAAATCAGCCAGGATGTTCGGGAAACTAGAGTGTAAGAGGGTTCAGCTGGGTGAGTCCTCGAGTGTGTGCAGAGTGAATGTGATGCATGTTCGTGAAGGTTTATTGCATGAGGACGTGATGGGCGAAAGAGCTTATGACTGCATGAGTGCAAAAGTAAATTTCAATGGAACAGAGCTAGTTGGTCTGATTGATACTGGTTGTGGTGTCATTTTAATGTTTAGGAATGCATATGATAAGGTAAGGATGTGTGTGAATTTAGGGGGTGTGAAGGTGAAGTGAAAGGTATCGGTAATTTAAGTATGTCTGTGCAAGGAAAGTTACATGAAAATGTTATGATTGGGGGCTGATGATGGAAGATAATGATTTTTATGTGGTTGAGGGAGTAAATGACAAATATGATGTGTTGTTAGGTTATAACTTCTTGAAAAAATGCGGTATGAATGTACATCCTAGTGTAAATATGATAGAGATGAAAGTTAAGGGTAAATTTTGTGGGGAATTTTATTTGAATGATGATGGTAATGTATGTACGAAGGTATGGAAAAGAAGGTGTTAAATTGTCAAGAGATGCGAGTGAGGTTGTCAGTGTAAAAGTTGCATGGCCGAATAGTCTGGGAATTGCCAATAGTGACAATTGTGAATATGTAGTGGAAGGTTCGGAAGCAAGTAAATTGGTGAAAACAAGTGTGCATGTGTATGATGGTATTTTGAATTTGCAGGAGCCGAAGGTGTATGTGAGCTTATTGCCGACTGTAAGGAGGAAGAGAATACGTGGTATACGTGAGGGTGATTGCATGGGATGTATGTATACGTTGGTCAATGTAGAGGATGAAAGGTATGTTAAATTGAGACATGTTATGCCGGGTAAGATAAAGCAGGAGGACGATTGGGACTATGAAAGTTTGAAAGAAAGAATTAAGGTAGATGAGAATAAAAGTGAGGGAGAAAGGGAATAATTGTATAGGATGTTATGGGATAGACGGAGAGTTTTGAGTCGCGGTGACGAGGATTGTGGGGGATCAAAGCTGCCTGAATTTAAGATAGTTCTTAGTAATGATACCCCCATATATCAGCGTCCCCGACATTTTTCTCCGCCTATTGCCAGAGAAATAGAAGAGCAGTGCCAGGAGTTAGAACAAATGGGAGTAATAGAAAGGAGTGAGAGTGCCTGGAATAGCCCTATTGTACCTGTAAGAAAGCCTGATGGAAGTTTACGTATGTGTATTGATTATAGGAAGGTGAATGAAGTAACTGTTAAAGAACGTTTTCCGATGAATGTAGTGTCTGACTGCGTGTATAAGATGCATGGTATGAAAGTTTTTACAAAGTTAGATTTAGTTAGGGGCTATTACCAGATGCCTCTGGCAGAGGGGAGCAGGCCCATTACGGCATTTTCAAGTAGAAATTGTCATTATCAGTTTAAAAGATTAAGTTTTGGCCTTGCTAATGCGCCTGCTGCCTTCCAGAGGGTGATGAATGTAGTTTTGGCTGGGTTTGATCGACAGAAGGTGACTGTTTTTTTAGATGATATTTTGATTGCTAGTGAGACTGTTGAGGAACACATGCAGTTGCTTGAAGCAGTATTAGAACGGTTGATAGAAGTTGGTGTGAAAGCTAAGCTGGAAAAGTGTTCATGGTTGGCCGGGGAGGTGGAATTTCTTGGGCATGTGGTAAGTGAATCGGGTATAAGGAAGAGTGAAAAGTTTGTGAGTAAGGTGAGAGAGTTTCCACGTCCTCATACGGTGCGTGAGTTGAGAGGTTTTCTTGGGTTGATTGAATTTGGTCGGAAGTTTGTCAGAGATTGTTCGGGAATAGGGAAGCCTTTGAATGAATGGACAGGTAAGAGAAATAGCACGAGACTGAAATGGGATGAACGTATGATTGAAGCGTTTGAAAAGTTGAAAGAAGAGGCTGCGAGAGACGTCACTTTGGCCTTTCCCGACTAATAGTGAGCATGCGAGTATGCTAGAGTTATATACGGACGCTAGTGGGATTAGCATGGGTGGTTGCTTGGTTCAAATGCAAAGAATGAGTGGAGATGAACAGTTGAGAGTGATAGCGTATGTAAGTAAAGCATTTAATAAGTCTGAGCGAAAGTATTCCACGATTGAAAGGGAGTTGGCTGCGATACGGTTTTGCGTGAAAGCGTTGAAGGTATTTTTGTATGGTGTGAAATTTATTGTGGGTACTGACCATCAGCCCCTAGTGTACATGATTAGGAAAGAGTCTGTGAATGCTAGAGTTGCGAGGACAATAGAGGATTTGAATAAATTTAACTTTAAGCTAGAATATGTAACTGGGAGTAAGAACGGGATAGCAGATGCGATGTCAAGAATGCATGGTAAGATAGAAGATAGTAGTGAGAATGATAGTAATTTTGAAAGGTTGCCGGAAGATTTAGTGGTGGTAAAAAGTTTTGAAGGGGATGACATGGTGTATAAATGTATTTTGTGTGGGTGTAAATAAGTTTAAATTGAAGGGTTTGAATAGGGATATACCTGCTAGTGTAGATGGGCTTAGAATGAGTGTTAGGAATGAAGTATCGAAAGAAATGGCATATAAGGAGGAGGATAGTGTGCTTGAGGGTGAATTGTTATCAAAAGTATTGTTGGTAGTAAGTATGTTGTATGGTGTCACTGTTTATTTGTATTTTGGGTGGAATCGTCCGATGCAGTACCGAGCAAATAAAGACACTGAAAGGGAGTATATATTGAGGTTACAATGTAATGAAAAATTTTGCAAGTTGTTGAGTTAGAAGGAGGATTGTCCGAGTGACTTGAATCCGAGTGGTATGAGCATGGAAGATAGCGAAGATGACCATGGGTGTGACAAGGATGACCCTATTGATAGGAGAGTAAACATTTGTATGCATGGTGTAAAAGGAAGAATGATGATGTATGTGGGTATAAATGAGAATGAATACTGTAGTTTAATTGATACAGGTGCGCAAGTGTCATTAGTGAATATGTCTGTTATCAAGGAAATAGAGCGGTACAATTGGGAAGTGAAAAGGCAATGTACGAGTGTGAGAATTCATGAGATAGGTAAAGGAACTTTGCTAGTTTGGGAAGAAGTGCGTTTAAAAGTAAAACTGGGAAGTATGGAGGTCGAACATAATTTTATTGTAATGGGAGAGAATGAGATGCCTAGTTGTTTTTTTTTTTTTATAGGAATTGACTTTTTAAGATTGCATGATTTATCAGTTGATATTGGTAGTGGTTTGCTTCTGAAGAATGGATGTGAAGTAGTTGTGATAGAAGATAATAGTGTATTTATGGCGAATTTTGTTGGCATGGTTGATATTACGAGGAGTGAGGATGATCTACTGACTAAAGAGGAGGTGGAAGAAATGCAAGATGAATGTGTGGAAATTAAAAGGTTACGTGAATGTATGTTGAATAGTATTGAGGTAGAAGAATGGCCGTCTGATTTAGAGGTGTATAAGAAAGTTAGTAAGAGACTTATTGTGTGTAAGAATATTGTTTATTTTCTACATAAAGGAATGGATGAAGATATATATGTTCCTGTGTTTCCGATGTATGCAGCAGTAAGTATGTGTATGTTAGTGCATGACAGATATGGGCATATGGGTAAGAATAAATTATGGGAATGCATGCGTGAGAGATTGTTTACACCTGGGTTGAGTCAGATATGTAAGGATGTATCGACTATGTGTGAAGATTGCCAGAAAGGGAAGTATCAGAGAGTGCATGCTAATCCGCCTGTTTTGAGATTACGTATGAACCATTTGAGATGTTTGTGATTGATTGTGTTTCGTTGCCTGTGACAGCGAGAAGACATGTGGGAATGATTGTTATGGTTCATCACATGAGTAAATTTACCTATGCAATACCCATCAAAGATAAACGGAGTCAGACTGTTGCAAGAATGGTTGGTCAAGTGATGTTGCCGATGTGTGTGTGTAAGCCTGTGAGAATGTTAAGATATAATGGCCCTGAGTTTGTTGGATGGGAGTTTGAGCAGATGTTAAGAGAATGGGGCATTGAACATGTGTATTCGACTCCTTATATGCCAAGTGCAAATGGGTTGGCTGAAAGGACTGTAAGAACATTAACTGAAATTTTGCGAATGATGAGTACATGTGATAATGATAGGTGATTTGTATGTTGGTAGAGCGTTGTGGGCTTATAATGCAACAGTGCATAAGAGTACGGGTATGTCTCCATGTAAGTTTGTGTTAAATTTTGAAAAGATAGTAAGACCGAGGTTGGGTGTGTCTGAGGATGATAGAGATGTGTAGAGGAAAGCAAATGAGAGGTTTGAAAGCTTCAAAGTTGGCGAGAGAGTGATTAAGAAGTAATTGAAAAGGGTAGACTGAATATAAATAAGGTGCGTGATAAGTTTGAAGGTCCCATATGAGGTGTTAGAAGTTGGTTCGAGTGAATTAAGTTATGTTTTGGATAAGTTGTGTGTGGGTGGTATTGTGGAAAAAATTAGGGCCCACCACAACCAGTTGTGTAAATGGAAAGAGGTACCTGAGTATATCAAAGAGAATGGGATGAGTAAATGGTTGAAAAGGAACAAGTGTGAACCTAGTATGTATGAGGAATTAGGTCTGGAAGGTAAACAGTTGGTGTTAGTAGAATACATGAAAAGGAAGGATACGAGAGCTTTAAGTAAGGGTGAAAGAATGGAAAATTTTATAAGTAAAGGTGAGAATAGAAATAAGTATGACAAGGGTGTAAATGTACAAGTGTGTATGGAAGATAAATGTGTTAATACAGATGAATCATGGCTGAGTATGAATGATACCTATAGTGTGTGTGGTTTTCCATTAGATGATGTAAAAGAAAGGATGACGAATGCGAGAGTGAGAGATAGGAGAATGATTAGTAGTATGAATGAATCTTTTGCTAAAGTTGAGAATGTTTTTGATGAAATGGATGAACTGTTTACAGAAATGAGTGTAATTTTAGGGCCAGATGAGAACAAGGTAGATATGATTGTACATGATATATTAGATGATAGGGATTTAGATAGGAATAGTGTTAATGTAGCGAATGATTGTGATCAGGAATGAGAGAGTATATGGGGGCCTAGTTACTCGGAGTAGAGGTCCCGTTCCCGACTGCAACTGGGTAATGAAAAAAAATAATGTAAATTTTGTGTGAGAAGGATTTGGCAAAGTAAGGGGGAAGGAATGTGGAGGATTTATTTTTGCTTTATTTTAATTTTTGTTTTTTGCCAAATCCTGTGTGTGTGTGTGTGTGAGAGAGAGAGAGAGAGAGAGAGAGAGAGAGAGAGAGAGAGAGAGAGATTGTGTTAGCGAGCGAAAGTAGTTAGTGTATCGATATTTTGTGGTGAGAAAGACTGTTGGTATAAATGAGATTGTTTGTTTATGTTGTAGTTAGGTTACGACAGTGGTGAATGTCATGGGTGAATGCTTATTTTGATTTGACTGCTGTAACCGTCAGTTGTGTGAACGCTGGATTTAATATTTTTGTATTACCAGCGAGGAAGTGATTATTTATATTCTGAGCCGTGATTCCTCCTTTGGAGAGAGTTCACTTGAATGTGAATGTTTACTCGATTGATTATGACTTGGCTTGTATAAGGAACTTGATAAGGCTGCTGAGATTTTGATAATTGTTGATTACCCGGACCGTATTAAATTCAGATTGCTGTTGATGATGATGATGATGATGATGATGATGATGGTGCTAATAATAACCACGACCCCAATCAGGGAAGTAGCTGTGGCAAATTGCCACCCAATGAACTGTTAAACACAGAGCTGTGTTAGTGTGCTGTAAAGACAGTCCGGCTTGTGTGTAGCGACAGTGTTGGTGTCCCATACTATTTAATGTGGAAGATAATTCATATATTTATTATTGTTGGTATAGGTGTGCGGTGTAATTTAAGTTTGTTAGGGTTTTTTTTTTTTTTAGTTTATTTGAATGGTATTACGTTTTATTTATATTTAGTGTTCAAGCTTACAATTAGTTTTAAGTGATTATTTTGGTTGTGGATGGTTTGTGGATGTTAAGTCTTGTAGTTTTAAGGAAATATAGTATCAAGGTTATGTTTTGGTTTGTTTTTTGTCCTTTTGTCCAAAAGTCCCGCTGCTGATAGCGTAAGGGGAAAGGTTGTATTGAGGAGACATTGGTCTGTTTAGAGTGATTCAAGGGTGTGGGGGTTGTTCTTGTGACATCCCGCCACAACAGTACATATATGTGTGTGTGTAATTATCAATTTAATTATTCTAGATCCTTTTAGAACATGGTCTGGAAGTTTAGGGGCAGGCTTACGGCGCCTAAATTGCTAATTAGTCATCTAGTGGACGAGTGGCAACCTACAGGTCAAGGCAACTCTCTCTCAACTATCTCCGCCCACCTTCTCCTTGAAATAATGAAAAAAAAGTAAATCTACTCACATAATTTTCATGCTCTTCCTAACCATGTATAACAATAAAAACTATGTAATCCTTCGTGTTCATACCTCATTTGGGCCATAGAGTTTATTTGAACGAGATTACATAAGAATTTCTTAACAAAATACGTGAAAAAAATTGTTAACCATTAAAAGTAAAGTATATTTACATATATTGAATTTAATCAAAATACAGTTACATGAATGAGGAAAGTTTTATGTATTTTACATATATTACTTAAACCTATATGAATGGAACTCACATTACGAGCTTGCTACACATCTCTTAAATACAAACATAAAATACATGAATAAAATACTCACTCTTGTTAAACAAGCTTCATATGATAGCTCCCCAAAAAAGATTATTTATTCCGGGCCTGAATCCACCGATTAAGCCTAAGATAAATAATCTGCAACCTCGTTATCTTTACTTTATACATGCTTTGCATTAATACAGTATGGTTGCAAACATAAGTAGCACCAAGTTAACCTTTGATTATTATCCTTCATCTTAAAAACAAAAGTTAAAGGATTGTGAGCTGAGTAAAGGGTCATTTCTTCATGCTGTGGTCAATTGACATAAACTTCAAACTAGCTTATCACTTTGACCAGCTCAAGCAGTACCCTTTCAACTGTTGAGTAGGCTCGTTGATGCTTCTTCAGCTATGACAACATAAAACAAACAGGATGAGGAATTCCTTCTTTGCCTTCTTGCAATTGGACAGTTCCAATCCCATTGTCCGATGCATCTACTTTGATAAGTAATTCTTTATTGAAATTCAGTGCTGGCAGCACCGTTTCCAAAGAGTTAACACGTACTTTCCTTTGATTTTTCCTTCTTCATGGTATTTTGATAACGTAGGTCAGGTCACTGATCATCTCCAAAATCTGGAATGGTTCTTAGAACTTGTTAGCAAGAGGAAATTTCCTTATCGGTAAATAAACCAAACCTTTCATCCTACCGCAAACTGTCTGTTTGAACCAAACCTTTTCTTCGTCTTTCCCTAGTTCTTTTTCATACTTTCTAGGGAAAATTCCCTCATCTATCCGATCCTTTTCCTCAAATTCTTGCCATATTCTCCATCTGTTTCCTCTCAATCTTTCCCTTTTTCTGACAAAATTTTAATTGGTCCTTTGCTGATGCGCTATGCTCGTACTTCAATCGAGTATAAGGGAGTTTTTTTTATATACTAGTTAGGCTTTCCAGCTATCTGATAAACATGACATGCACGTCAAAATGGGCTCACGTCCTTATGCATGCCAGGCCAGAAAAAGCGTTTCCTAATTTTCTCCATCGTCTTACTTATTCCCATTTGTCCGGTCTCATGCGGCACAGTAAATCACCTGTCTTCTCAACAGTGCGGGAATCATTATCTGACGGTATATCACCCATTCAGCATTCACAGTGATATAGGCAGGTCTATTATTTCTCATAAATAACCTATCCTAAAGATAATAACAGAAGGAGACTGCTGCTCCTCCATCGCATTCACCAAACGGTGCAATAACTCTTAATGTCGCGTCCTCCTGCTGCAATCCCATCACCCTTCTCCAAGTCACTTTTCGTTCTTCTAATGCTGATTTTCTATTTCTTCCAAATCTATTGCTTTCTTTGTCTTCCTCTTCATTCATCTGTCTTTCCTCTTCTCTCGGGCTCACTTGGGTGCTCCCCTCATATGTACCATTAAAGGAATCCTCTTTTTCTGAAAATAAATCTTCCAAGTTCATCGTTCCTTTTGTCTCTCTGTCTTCTTCTGTAGCCACTTTCTTTATCATATTCCTAGCTGTCACACAACTAGGAAACATACATGTATTCCTTCTCAAGTTCAGTCATGGGATGATACTTCAATGGTTTCTCCGTTACAATGGGACAAGGCACAAAAAGCACTACTCAGCAGGACTTCTATTCCTTTGACAGCCAGTGAATCCTTTACCACAAAATCAAATTGACTTATCACCAACTTGTATGACAGTTTCAAACAGCAACATTTGTAACCTCCTCACCTACTATTCCCATCAAAATAACCAAATTAAATTGACATGTTACTGACTGTTATGACATTTTCAAACAGCAAATATGGGCAATCTTCTCACCTACTATTCCCATCAAAATGACCGAATCACCTGTAAGAGACTGTTCCACCAACGGGTGTACACCTCATGTAACCAAACTATGGTTACAACTTTATTACGCAATTTATTGACCGGGGTATGCTCACTCCCATACAGAGCGGCTAACATACCTTCTTAAATATACAGTTCAGTTTAAAGGCCTCCACGCTTATTGGGGATGTCCTGTTCATCTTGTAAACTTTACCTGGCCTATATACCTCATAGCCCTTCCCATTTGTTTCTTCATCCTCGCATTCTGTGAAGTAGAATAATCCTTAACACCTTGAGCGACTGCTTTTGGTTGGGTCAACTAACATTCTTTATTGATATCTTCTTTAGTGCCCCCCTTCTAAGAGACAATAGGAATCATCTGCACGACTTTCACGATACATGAAGGAGGAGGATTCGAAAATTGTTGCTGTGGTATTACTGTTTTGTGCTTTGGAACAGTAACAGTGGTACTTCAGCTGTGATTATTAAACTTGTTGACATAGTTTTTACTGAACTGGTTTCCATGCTTCCGCGAATACTTGACACCTGGTCGGAACGACGGTTGAAGCTTTATCAAGTTTTTTCACCTCTTTGTCTCTCAAGTACATTCGAATATGTTCAGGAATCCCTCCTAAATATATTGTGCAGGCACTATCATTTCCTCTAAATAAGCCATCTCTCTCATGTTAGTAGTCTGTATCCATCTCTTAAAATATTGTTGTACCTTATTAGCGTAATCCAGGAAAGTAATTTTCTTGTCCCTCCTAAAACTTCTGAATCTTTCATTATAATATTCAGGAGTCATCTGATACAATTGTAGCATGCTCCCTTTAACGTCTTGATATTACTTTCTCTGGTCCTGAGACTAGGCAAAATATGCAATGTGTCCTTTCCCAATGTGTACATTAAGCAATTACCCAGAACATTTATCTTATGGCTCTTTGATCATTGATGCAACCATCTCGAAATGATCGAAGAATTCGTCGGGAGCTTCTGTGAATTTTGGAATTAACCTCCAGGCATTCGTCATATTAAACATGGGATCGTGCAAAGCAGGGGTCATCTCTATCTGCCTTGCTGACCTTGCAGCAGCATTCAACATTTCCAATTCCCTTGCTTCTTCTTCTTTTATCTCTCTTTCTTCCCTTCTTTTCTATCTTTCTTCCCTTCTTTTCTATCTTTCTTCCTGTCTTGCAATTACTCTTGCTTCTATTTCCCTCGCATGTTTTGTTACTATTATGACCTTATCTCTGTCTCTTTCATCTCATCTTGCAATTTCTCTTGCCTCTTCTCTCTCTTTTTCTTCTCGTTCAACCATCATCCTCAACTTAATCAAATTCTCTTCCGCTACAATTTGTCAAATCCCCACCTCTACATTCATTTTTGCTTTCATGCCTACAGTGCCTAGGTCAACTGATCCTTATTTTTGTACAAATTCTTCTTCAGCTTTCTCCAAAGGTTCGCGAGCTGTTACAATGTGGAAGATTAATTTTTTTTTTTTTTTTTATTTATTTTTTGATTGCCAAATCCAGAGAGAGAGAGAGAGAGAGAGAGAGAGAGAGAGAGAGAGAGAGAGAGAGAGAGAGAGAGAGAGAGAGAGAGAGAGAGAGAGAGTAGTTAGTTTATCGATCGTTTGTTGTGAGAAAGACTGTTGGTATAAAAGAAATTGTTTGTTTATGCTTTTAGCTAGGTTACGACAGTGGTGTACATCTTGGGTGAATGGCTTTTTTTATTTGACTGCAGTAAGCGTCAGTTATGTGTAATTTGAATGTTGTATTATTATATATTTTACCAGTGTGGAAGTTATTATATATTTCAACAGCCGTGATTCCTCCTTTGGAGAGAATTTTTATGTGACATTGATTGTTAACGACCTGGCTTGTAATGAGGAACTTGAAACTGACTGCTCTTTTGAATTTGGATATAATCGGTAACGACTTTGGCTGTTTGAAGGAATTTTCTCTGAATGATGATGATGATGATGACGATGAAGAGGACGCATTGACCACCAAGAGTCTGATTTTTCCTGAGTTCCTTCCCTCACCACTTAAAAAAAAAGTGCTTTAAGCAGTGTGAAAGGTTACCGTTTTGCCACCGTTATTTAGGACTGTTTGGCTTAGTTGGACGAGATTCTGTGTCCTTTTATATAAATGTTTTGTATTTTGAAGTTAGGGTTGCGGTAGATTTAAGTTTAAGTTTTGTTAGGTGTTTTTTTTTTTGGGGGGGTTGGTTTATTTGAATGGTATTACATTTTTTTATAAATAGTGTTCAAGTTTATAATTAGTTTTAAGTGATTATTTTGGTTGTGGATGGTTTATGATAAGTATTTTAGTTTTGATAAATATAGTTTTAAAGTTATGGTTTGTTTTTATGTCCTTTTTGTCTAAGAGTCCAGTTTATGATAACGTAAGGGGAAAGTTTGTGTTGAGGAGGCAATTGTCTGTTAAGAGTGATCAAAGGTGTGGGGGTTGTTATTGCGACATCCCGCCACATTATTTTGGCGCCCGAACAGGGACTGCCGAGGTGGGATATGAAGCTGGATTCTTGGACGAAGGACTTATAGGATAAAAAATTAGATTTAAGGTTTATGACAATAAAAGGCAAATTACAGGCTCTAGAGGAGGAATTGCGGCATCATAAAGAACGGGAGCAGAAGTTGATAGTTGAGAAAGAGAGGTTGCTAGTAGAGAATGAGAGGTTGAACTGTGAGAATGAGGAGATGCAAAGGAAACTGAGGGAAATTCTGGGACCTGCAGAGACAGTGGAAGAGGGTGTTGAGAAGAAGATGCGAGAGAATGAAGAACGAATGGAGAAACGATTGGAAGATATGATGGGGCAAATAATGGGGATAATGAAAACGTTCATGGGTGAAGGTGCAGTCGGAGGAGTGGCTTCTGCTTCAGTTAATGGGTTGATAGTGGAAGAGAAGGCCAAGGTAAGTGATATGGAAGGTAGTGATAGTGAGATTGAAAATAAAGGAATTAGGCATAATAAGGGTGAACAGAAATGTGATAGGAAGAATGTGAGGAATGGTAAAAGTAATATGAAGAGGGAAAAGGAGAAAGGTCAGGATGAGAGTGAAGATGATCATGAATTGGTGAAAGTGCTAAGTAAGAAAAAGGGTAAGAAAGGAATGATTAAGGATAGGAATTTGAGTGTGGAATTAGATTCTTTATATTCTAGCGAGGAAGTAGGAAACAAGAAGGAAGGTAGCAGTGATGATAGCGGTGAAAATGAATATGACGTGTGTAAGACTGTGTTTATGAGAGAGGTACCTAGGTGTGAAAGGTTCAATGAGCATGGTAGTAGGGATGTATATGAGTTTTTCAAGGAGTATGAGAGGTATTGTCAGGATAAGTATAGTGATAGTAAGAGAGTTTGGGGTAGGGAGTTAGGAGAATATTTGACTGGGTATTTGTTGACGATGTATGATGTGCTAATGAGTGTAGGTGACGTTGATTATGAAAGTCTGAAAAAGAGAATAATTGAGCAGGTAAAACGTATGAAAGGGAGTGTTAGGTATAAGCGTAAAAATGATTTTAAAGCGGCGTGGATGAATGCAGGAGAAGCTATATCAATGTATGTATGTAGGTTGGAAACATTAGCTAGGAAGAAGTATGGGGATGAAGGCATAAATGAGAATAAGGATTTAATAAAGAAGTTTTTAGCTATGATACCCGAGAATGTTGCTGAGTTTATTCATTTGAAACGTAAGGAGAAGGTGAGGTGAACGAAAAAAAGACTGACATGGGATGATATACTAGAGATAGTTGAGGATTACGAGTTAGATAGGCGTATGAAAGAAAATAAATCTGTGAGTGTAAGAACTGGAATGGAAGAAAGTGTAATAGAATTTGGTAGTTATATGGATGCAATTTTGAGAGAGCCAATGAGGATAGCTGATCAGGTAGTAGATAGGAGTGTTAGGGCGAGTAATGAGGGAATACCTGTAAGGACAAATGATGGGTTTAGGCAAGGGAATCAGGTTTGGAGGGATAGGAGTGCTAGTGCACAGCGAAGTAGGTCAAGTAGTTATATCCGTGGAGAGAAGTGTTATAGATGTGGTAAAATAGGACATCAGAAGAATGAATGTAGATGGGTTCTAGGTGCTTGTTTTGGATGTGGTGAGGTAGGGCATAGAATTAGCGAGTGCAATAAAGAGAAAGGGGTAAAATGTTATTGGTGTGGTATGACTGGGCACATAGCGAGTGGATGTCGTAGTAATCATATGAATGTGATTTGTGGTAATTGTGGTAAGCATGGTCATTACGCTAGAATGTGCAAGGAATATGGTGTAGATGGGCATGTAGCTAGAGTATGTAGGAAAAAGGCATTAAGTCAGCCAGGATGTTCGGGAAACTAGAGAGTAAGAGGGTTCAATTGGGTTATTCCTCCTGTGTGTAGAAGGAATAAGATCAATGTTCGTGAGAATGGGATGAATAATTGGTTGGAAATGAGTAAGTATTAACCTAGTATGCATGAGAAGTTAGGGTTGGAAAATAAACAATTGGTGTTAGTTGAATATAGAAAAAAGAGGCGTTTGGAAGTTTCAAGTGAGGAGAAAGTGCAAGGGAAACTTATAAGTAAAAGTGAAAATAGAAATAAGTATGACAAGGGTGTAAATGTACAAGTGTGTAAGGAAGATAAATGTGTTAATACAGATGAATCATGGCTGAGTATGAATGATACCTATAGTGTGTGTGGCTTTTCCTCAGATGATGTAAAAGAAAGGATGACGAATGCGAGAATGAAAGATAGGAGAATGATAATTAGCATGAATGAATCTTTTGCTAAAGTTGAGAATGTTTTTGATGAAATGGATGAACTGTTTACATAAATGAGTGTAATTTTAGAGCCGGATGAGAACGAGGTAGATATGATTGTACATGATATATTAGAAGATAGCAATTTAGATAGGAATAGTGTTAATGTAGCGAATGATTATGATAAGGAAGAAGTGAATGAGAGAGTGTATGAAGGCCCAGTTACTCGGAGTAGAGGTCCTGTTCCCGACTGCGACTGGGTTATGAAAAAATAATGTAGGTGTTGTGTGAGAAGGATTTGGCAAAGTAAGGGGGGAGGAATGTGGTGGATTAATTTTCGTTTTTATTTCTATTTATTTTTTTTTGCCAAATCCAGAGAGAGAGAGAGAGAGAGAGAGAGAGAGAAAGAGAGAGAGAGAGAGAGAGAGAGAGAGATTTAGTTAGTTTATCGATTGTTTGTTGTGAGGAAGACTGATGGTATAAGTGAGATTATTTGTTTACGTTTTTAGCTAGGTTACGACAGCAGTGAACGTCTTGGGTGAATGGCTCTTTTATTTGACTGCAGTAAGCGTCAGTTCTGTGTAATTTGAATGCTGGATTATGACACATTTTACTAGTGCGGAAGTTATTATATATTTCAACAGCCGTGATTCCACCTTTGGAGAGAATTTTTATGTGAAATTGATTGTTAATGACCTGGCTTGTAATAAGGAACTTGACTGACTCCTCTTTTGAATTTGGATACAATCGGTAACGTCTTTGGCTGTTTGAAGGAATTTTCTCTGAATGATGATGATGATGATGATGACGATGATGAGGACGCATTAACCACCAAAAGTCTGATTTTTCCTGGGTTGCTGCCCTCACCACTTAAAAAAGAAAAAAGAGCTTTGGGCAGTGGGAAAGGTTACCGTTTTGCCACCGAGCTGTGTCAGTGTGCCATTATTTAAGACTGTTTTGGGTCAGTTGGACGAGTGTCTGTGTCCTTATATATATATATATATATATATGTTTTGTATTTTGAAGTTAGGGTTGTAGTAGATCTAAGTTTAAGTTTTGTTAGGTGTGTTTTTTTTTTTTGGGGGGGGGGTGGTTTATTTGAATGATATTATGTTTTTAATACATAGTGTTCAAGTTTATAATTAGTTTTCAGTGATTATTTTGGTTGTGGATGGTTTCTGATAAGTATTTTAGTTTTGATAAATATATTTTTAAGGTTATGGTTTGTTTATATGTCCTTTTTATCTAAGAGTCCAGTTTATGATAACGTAAGGGAAAGTTTGTGTTGAGGATGCAATTGTCTGTTAAGAGTGATCAAGGATGTGGGGGTTGTTATTGCGATATCCCACCACAACATTGTCTTCTTCCGACAACTACCTTGAGTTTATCAACGATTCTAAGGCTAAACACTTGATTTGGACTTTAATCATTCCACTCGTTGTATAGCCACCACTTGCCATTAAAATAGAAAGTAAATGAGCTTTATTTGTATTAGCTATTACAATTCATGAAATACTGGGTTTTCCAAAAACTCTTGTATTTTTAGTTGTGCCATCGTGTGCTTTACAAATCATTATACCTCTCCAAAAATTATATCCTAACAATAGACAGAATCCTATCAACATTCTATTGTCCAAACCTTTATTCAAAACTGAGCCCTGTTATCACCAATATTTAAAAGAGACTTGCTCGATCCTAAGGGTCTGGGCACCAAAAAATTTTATATTATGGCTGGCGAATTACATAGACTCCCGAGCTCTAAACTCACCTGTTTGTTTTTACATAAATCTGTTACACCTGAATAATACCCGATTTCTGAGAATATACACATCTCCCAGACAGCAATATATATGAACTGAATATCCAAAGGTCTCTCACTTGAAACCGAAAACAAGTCTGGGTGATTATTTAATATGAACTATTTAGAAATAACCTCTTATTTTGGTTCTTAGTACTGATATCAATGAGGGGGAGGGTGACATCTTCCCAATCTAGGGATATGCAGGGTGTCCTATATATTCGTTATTCTGAGTGGGCAGGGTGTCCTTTATATTTGGAACTCTGGATGTGCTGAGTCTTTTCCCACGACTTCTGCCAAGGCATTGTAATCCAATCCCAAGTGAATGGCAGCCAATGTGTTTCTTGATTTTGCATCTGCAATATAAGATTAATTTTCTCAGGGACATATTGAAGCGTACAATTGCATTCAGCCATGTTGGAGAGGTGCCGGCATTGACGAGCGGACTAGGAATCAATCTGTTGAATAAAGGCGTGCACCGAGGCATGTGGCCTGTGGGAAGGATGAAGGGTGTACTTTCTAATAACTGTAGAGAGTGACGGACAGACTGATGCACTACTAGGTATTTGCGGTCAATGGTAGAGTCACTAGATTCCGCTTTGGACATTTTTTTTTTACTGAAAAGGGTAATTGATGAGCGGGCCGTTGACCACCTGATCGAGTATTGCACCAATGATGACGTTACTGTCACCGGTGAACGGAAGGAGAGGGGCATGTTCCACAGGAAAATTAAGAGCAGAAGCAGTTGATAGGTCATTCTTTACGTTGCAGGTGACCGCTTCTTAAAGAGGACCACATTTTCAGGTCCTATAACTTGCCATTGAGGGAGGCGTAAAAGTGACGGTGATAGATCACAAAAAACTCCGATAGTAGGGTCACATGCCGCAAAATTCTTGCAGGTCATTAATGGTCGAATGCGCTGTGAAGTTTTGAACGACTGCTACCTTCTCAGGGAGCGGGTCGACTCCTTCAGGAATAATGCAGTGCCCTGATAATGATACTTCATTGGTGCCTAAGGTACAATTGCTGTACTGGACTACAAGGCCATTCTGTTGTAGGTGGTCAAGCAAAATATGTAGGTGACAGAGGTGTTCCTCTTTATAGGAAGAGAACACATTTATGTTGTCCACGTAACAGGCAGAGAAGTAGAGGTTACATAAGATGCCATCTAGGAGTGGTTCAAAAGTGACTCCAGCATTGCGAAGGCCAACACAAAGGTAATTAAAGGTTTTTCTATCACAGGGGTTATGATGGTACTCTGGGAGATGTCTTCTGGATTCACGATCACCTGATAATACCTCTTCAGGAGGTCAAGCATAAAGAAATCCTTCACTTTGTGCAAGTTGGAGGTCATATTGGCGATGTTTTGGAAGGGATAGTGTTCCGATTCTGTCTGCATATTAAAATGCCAGTAATCCCCACACGGAGGCAGCGAGCCTTATTTCTTGAGAACTCTGTGTAAGGATGATGACTATGAGATTAAGGCCTCCTTGAAAAGGCCCATTTCTTTCATTTTGGCCAACGTTCATTTAGAGGCTGCCAAACGATCCGGTGCCAGACGGCATATTCTGGCGAACATTTTGGGCCCAGTCATCTTGATATGATGATAAATACCGTCTTTGGCAAAAACGTGGTCATTCAGTGAAGTTTTCGACCGAAGGAGGTGGAGCATAGGTATTCGTGGGTATACTGAATTGAAGAGGAAGGTCGGATGCGGCAAGTTGAAGAGTTGCTGACAAGTAAAACTGCAGTAAATAACCAAAGGTGAACTACATCAATAAGGAGGTGGAAATGTATAAAGAAATCTGAACACAGGATGGGCAATGTAACATCAACAACAATAAACTTCCAATGATATCTTTTGCTTCCAAATGATAATGTGGCGGTTTCATATCCATGGCTGAGTATTGCTGATCCGTTGTCAGCTATCAGGCAGATGTCAGTTGGTTTAGACAGACTACATCGTGTCCTAGAGAGTGGCCTTGGTACAAAACGGCAAGCACTGGTTTCTATCAAAAGTTGCGTGCCTGTACCTGCATACTGTAAAAAGTAAAGGTTGGTGATATGGGTGGCCATTCACAGAAGCGATATTTTACTTACATGTTTTTTTTTTTTATCACTGACAACCGCTAGCACATATTTTTGCAGCGGTACAGAATCTAGAGTGGTAATAGCATAGCTGGAACTGATGTGTGTCAGTAACTGGCTGGAGAGTTCATTGATTAGTGCATGAGCAAAAGGCAGCATATGTAAGGGATGGGTATCTATGTGCTACAGTATTTACATGAGCTTCGGCTAATGTTGAATACTTGCCCTTCTTGGCAGGAGTGATTGATTATTTGTCCTCTTTTCCAGGAATGGTGTTCATGGAGGTGCTAAAGGGGAAGTGGCTGTCCATGAGGGCATCGACTTTGGTCATCAGGTCCTTCATTGTCTAAATATTGGCATCGGGTATTACAGCGCATAAAGGTTTTGGTAGGTGTTTATCCAAAGGGCACAAAGTAGTTTCACCATTCAAGAACAGGCAAGCGATGATGGTCATTTCCTGAGAGTGAGCGAAGAGTCTTGGTCCATTAACAGTTGTTGAGAGCTGAAAAAGTTTGGCTGTGGCTGTCAATGGTGAATACTGCTTCAGGAGGTATGTTTTGAGCTCATCATACGCTATTGGGGTGTTCATTTGGCTACAATGCCCATCTGGGATTTCAGGGAAATGTGTCCTTGGGAATCACCACAAGAACATAATCTGCTACGGTGCTTGAGTGAGTCACACCATTGATGCAAAACTGAACTTTGGCATGCTCGAACCAGGTAAATCATTCCCTGATGGCAGAGGGTGGCAGTTTCATTGAGGAACGTGTGTCAAAGAGTCAGGTTTGGTGGACAGCACTGTAAAAATTAGGGCACAGCAGTGAGGTGGGACGGCGGGAGGGAGATGGTAACTAATGTTCACCAGTTGTACGGATAAGCTGTAACGTCATATCTGAGAGGTGAGGTAAATGCAACTGACTTTATTTCAACAGATAGCGAGTTTATGTAGATGTTCTGGATAAGAAGGTAAACAAATTTTAAACAACGTAATTCCTGATAAGACAGGCTTAAACTGATTCTGTTAACAGTGAGGAGTAAGATGAGATGTAAAAAAAAGAAACTACTGTTACAGTTCACGAGCGTGCATGTATTAAGTGTGGTACGAAGCATTCCTCCCGGTGCATTCTTGACCATCGTCTTGTCTCAACATTCAGGTGGTGAAAACTCAGTTGTTATCACTTATCATCAATTTGGTGGGGCTTTAGAGTAAAAGGTGTGTTCATCTCATACAATGTTTGAGAATCTAGATGTGGGTTGAGCTAATTATTAGTCATCTGTCAAGTTGATATAAAGTTCACATGGGACTCTAGAATCTGCTATTTACTAATACTAAATCATCTTGAATTATTTGTTACTGGTCATTGAAGACTGTCCTTCTATGGCCTAATTTATGATGGCAGTAAAGTAGCTTCCTTAATAGTCTGGTTGAGAACAAAGTTTTTCTAAAATGTTTAACTCTTTTTTTTCTTGATAAATGCTGTTACACTGTTCAATGAATCCTGAATACTCTAAATCAGAGCGGACTGTTTTTTAACAATTAGGAGATTATGCAAATTACACGGATAATCATTATAAATGGTTTTGAGGTAAATTACATTCAAGTTTAAGTCCCATAAAATACTGCACTATGTAAACCTGCAGACCAGACTCTTTGTTTTAAACTAAGGTGCATCATTATTTTTAGATAAAAAAATACTGAGACTTCTACAGGCTTTTTGTATGCTACTCAATATATGGGAGCACTCATGATCTGGGTGCCTAAATAAGTATATTTTTCACAACATTACCGTTATTCCATTAGAAGCGAGAGAATTGGGGTCATCTGTATCTTTTTGTTGTCATTCTTCATATGATATTCCTTACAATAATTCAACACTTTTTGAAATTGCCACCTGATACTCAACTCTGTCGTGCTGAATAATGCAGCACCATCCATCGGTAATAAGAGGAGTCTTAATCCAAGTCAATCATCCTGACTTCACGTCTTGACCATACGAATCATTGGGTGGGAGTAAGCGGTGAAAAGTAAGCAAGAAATTGGACAATGTTGTCTCACTCGTACCTCTGCCTCTATCTTAATATTGCCAGTAATACTTGATTTTACATTCAAGGAATTTCAAATAGTTATTACCAGGTTCGTTCTACATCCAATTCATTGCAATTATCGTGACTTATGATGAAATCACGATAGCGTATTTATAAAGACCAGTAAACAGTCATTTATCTTTTATTTTGTAAGGGAAATATTATGAACATTATGCTATGTGAGATGCGTAGAAAATTATAATTGTTGTATAGAATTATTTTGTAATAATATAATATTTCTTTTTGTCGAAGTTTTTTGAAAGGTGAAATATATTAAATAGTTGTTTGACTCTAAGCAATCGTTAACGAGTTGTAAAAGTTTGTTTTGACGAATGCGGGTCGCGCATGCGTGGATCTCAGTCGTCTTTGAGTTATGTAACGCAAGTTACGCAATACTAGTTAGTATCGATATAGCTCTGTTACGAATCGGGTCATGGTGACCCTGCGGTATCTCAATGGGTGAGGGAGAAATTAACACACCACCAAGAGAGTTCTAACCATCATGGATTAAAGCTAAGTCAAGGTTTTATAAGTGTTTTGTTATGTTAGTGATATTAAAGGGCATGGATGCACGTTAGATATCGTTAATGACGAACATTTGTAAAATGAGACTATACTTCGGGTTGCCGGATAGGAAATGTTACAATGAATAGTTAAGGTTAGTAATAAATATGAATATTTTTATTCCTGGTCAAATAATGATTTAAACACAACGTAATGTCTCGATTTATTGAATGATAGGAACAAAAAAGAATCCTTGAAAATCTGTTAAAGAACCTGGAAATATCTAAACCAAATTAGGGTAAGTTTAGGTTTCCATATTTATTGAAGATTCTATATGTTTACTATTTTGGATTCTTTTGAGTAAATATAGCAATAATCCTATATGAGTTCTTCTGTTTATTTTGACGTAAGCCTTCGCAAAATCTGCAAAAATTGTATGCATTGGAGCTTTTCTCTTTTTAGTAATGTCTACTAAAAGACACTTGGCGAAAAATCATTTTTCATAGCCTATCCTAGCCCCGAATTGTTCTTCATCAGAATTTAAAAGCAATACAGAAATTTTGAAACCGGCAGCCCATATTATTAAGAGATCATATTGATAATGAAAATGGAGGAAGCTCTAGTTTTCTATATATACAATAAAGATAATTTTCATCCATATTCACTCATTAAT
>NC_090751.1:49833676-49846176 GCF_036898095.1 Palaemon carinicauda
CAATTTTCAAGGTCCTAGGCTGAAAAACACCAAATCTGTGACAGGGGTGAAAATGGGCACTGGCGTGGCACTCGATGAAGGCACTGGGGTGGCACTCATTGAAGGCACTGGCGTAGCACTTGTTGAAGGCAGTGGGGTACCACTTGAAAAAGGCGCTGGGGTGGCACTTGAAAAGGGCACTTGGGTGGAAACACACTAGTAGCACTGATTGATGGCCCACTGGTGGAGATGGGGACTTTCCTTGACAGGCTCCTGAAGGGGTTCAAGGTCATGGGAGGGTCATCTACATCGTTTTCATCACCATCGTCGCATGGTACAGGCCTCTTAACCTTCTTCATAGGGAATTGTATCCTCTTCTTGCTTTGAAAATGAGAAGAATGGTGAAATGGAGGCTCACATTCCGAAGAAGTGCTAGATGGGGTCGAATAAGACCACCTGGGGCAAGTTGCCATATTTCTGATAATAACACTTGTCATCAGCACACTCAATATTATTAAAATCACTAAGAGATTCCAAAATTTCGTCGAGTGTATTCTCAGAAGCGAATTTCCTCTGCATTTTGCCAACCTGAAAAGTTGGATTTTTTTTTATTTTAGTTTTCCCCCTATATACTTGAACATCCGGCAGCGCAGCACAAAGATGGCAACATCACTGCATAGCGACACTATTCACCAATGTTCAGTGAAAATCTCTTTAACTTTCATTTATATCCCTCTGAGATATTTAGCGAAATGTAAAAGCATACGAAATTGAAATTTCAATAGAGTTTAGTAGTGTGGTACCAAAATTGAGACCAAAAAAAAATTTGAAGAGCTACATCTCTGCGAGTCTCTGAAGCTCCGACTTGTGCGTCCTATCCCTGTTGTATCATAATAAAGTCTTATGCGGGGCACCTCGAGAACAACACCATAGACAAAGCAACAGGATGAAAACTGGGAAAAATTGCTTAGCGCCTGCGCCTGGTTCCAAATTTGTGGCCTGTTAACTTACCCAGGGTTAATAGCGTTACGTCGAAAGTTATCATGATCTTTTTATCAAGATACGAACAAGTTCAGCATCTGATTGATGAAATATAAATAAAACACAGATGGGAGTAAAATAAAAAAATCCATGTTAAATGCACGTTTAACTGGGTAAGTGGTATATTCCAGGTTTTTATCAAATATGGAGTTGTTTGGATATATGCATGGTTGTAAAAACGATTTTCCATTAATAAAGTGTTACTATCATGTGGATGGTCAGATTAATTATGCAGGGAGGAAGAACCACGCGTGTAAAAAATTCACTTCTCTCTTCTCATAAGCTCAATATGATATATTTTATATAAAGAAATCCCACGGCGCACATTCAGAAAGGATGGGTAACTGTCTGAGTCGCCTTTAATCACCGAGTACACGCTTTCCAGCCATTCCTCTCATTTCTGTCCTTATGGAACTCTTTTTATGTACCAACCTGCTAAGCCAATCATACCCATATCATCAGGGCAACCATTCTGGACACCTCCGATCATGTATTCTGTCACCCACATACAATTTCCTTGATTATTTCTCTCTCTCTCTCTCTCTCTCTCTCTCTCTCTCTCTCTCTCTCTCTCTCTCTCTCTCTCTCTCTCTCTCTCTCTGGTAACTTTATCTCTTTGGCGCCTGCTCATCGCCTCTGGCACATGGCTCCCATCCATCTTATTGCTGGCTGCGATAGCATTGATGTTCTCTCTCAGTACCTATTTCGCCACAGACTAATTTCACATTTTGAGACTGTTCTTCCTTCTGTGATCTAGTAGTAACACTTATTACTACGCCTCTAGGGAGGGCATCACCTGATTTCTTGGGTTATATCCTTTGGGGAAAAAATGCTACTAAATTTGTTGACTAGATAACGAACGGAACCCAAACTCCTCCTCATCAAAGTTACTATGACTTTCTTCTAACCCTTCAAGCGCCCCAAAAGCAAAAGACAAGGATTACGCCACCGATAACTACGCTACTCGGATTTGATGTAAAAAAAAAAATAAAAAATAAAATATCAGACGATCATATATAGGATATGTAAATAACTCATCACTGGAAAATTTTATTAAGATTATTATAATCATCAAAATTGTAATTATAATTTAGAAGTGATTAAAATCATTATCATTATCAAAACTAATAGAAGTATTATTATTATTATTATTATTATTATTATTATTATTATTATTATTATTATTATTAATATTATTATTATTATTTGCTCTTTTAAGATTATTGGAATCATGATAACTATGAAAGTAACTAAAATTACTATCATTATTGAAATCTCAGAATTAATAATATTGAAACAATTAAAATAAAAGATATTACTATATAAATCATTATTAATTTGAAGTCATCAAAGTTATTAACAGGATTTAAATTACTAAAATCGTTATTAGTTTATAATATCAAAATTACAATAGTTATACAATAGATTAAATTATTATTATTGTTATTGGAATCATTAAGATTTTAATAATCATACATATATTAAAATAAATATTTTTTAGAATATCAAATTAATCAAAAATATTGAAATTATTATTATTATTATTAACATTATTATTATTATTATTATTATTATTATTATTATTATTATTATTATTATTATTATTATTATTATTGGAATCCTTCACTAGTAAACATGAAGGTGTCATGCTCTCCCTAAATTTTCATAATTATTCATTGTTGAAGCTCCGTTTACATTAAGAAAGTTATTCAACAGTGACATGAATGTCCAGTGATTGTGTTTGAACTTTGTTGATACTAAAAAATTACATATAATGCTCGTATTTCTGTGAAATAAGAAGTTTCTCCAATGATCGAGTTCAAGATGGCTACAGCACTACATGACGGAGAAGTTCTCAACGAATCGAAGTCCAGCTCCCATGAAACAGGGGTCAATAACCCAGATAATTTACTGTATAATGAAATTGACATTGATGATTTGAGTAATGATCACGCAAGGATTGATTCTGTACTAAGATTTTTGCCTAATTATGACAATCATAAAAAAAAAAATGTTGGTCCCCCAAAGAAGGCTGGTAGACCTTGTAAAGCACCAGCCAATCAGAAGACAAGATACACTTCTACCTGATGAAGTAGACTAGGGTCTAGAAAATGTAAGAGACTTCCAAGACTTTCATACCGGACTATTATTTGACTATCTTATAAAATCAAATGATTTCAATAAGAACTTCTTCAGGGAATTAATGCTTTAAATAGTAAGTATCAGGATTTTGGTAATAAGATTATTACTCTGAAGTCTGACGGCCCTGTTCTTAAAGTTTCCCGTTCTGCTACTACTCATAGGGGAAATATCATGAGTAAACAAAATAAAGAAAGTGAACTGAAATCCTTGATGCTATGGAGCAGAAATCTGTTTCTCGCGTATTATTATGTTCAGGGTAGACAGTTACCAACGTTATTGAAAATCATCCTGATGATATGAAGGTATTTGTAGTATCGAATTTATGTCAAAGTTTTGAGAGTGATGATGTTGGAGTGATCATATTTAGGAAAAAAAAGCAAAAGATGGTCATAATTAATTGCTCATTGGAACAATGTAAACGTAAATTGATCTCGTCTGCTCGTCGGTTAAAACCTGCTAATATTTATTTGGCCGAATCTCTTACTCCCCGTCGTAACAAAATGTTTTTTTGCATTACGTTCACTGAAGAGCAAATATTCTGGTAAGATTACAGCTGCATATACGACAGATGGCTATATATTCTACAAACTTTGCAGCGATAATAGCTATAAAACTGTTTGACACCCTCTGGAAATCACTGATCTTCAAAATAGGTTCTCAAGCACTGAATAATGCATGTTCATGACTGGTCATTGTAATGGATTAATTTGGATTGGACCCCATTCCCTACCAACTTAATCTTTATGAAGAAAGTGATATCCCATACATCAACTGTTCATACGACTGTTCAACTGACTTTAAAGCAGAATCTGTTCATTCGAGGGGCATTTTCTCTATGCTCACCTTTAACGTAAGGAGTTGGAGAGAGAACTTTGTAAGTTTTGTGGCCCTTCTATGTAACTTCGTGTTAAATTCAGTCTTGGTGTTAGTAGAGACGTGGTTTTCCGAGAGCTCTGATTGTGCATTTGATATAGGCGGATATAAGCAGGCCTACATATATATGGATAACTTTGGTGGGTGAATTAAAGTTTTTTATAATGAAATGTTAAACATTGAGGTTATTAAGGATTTTACATATGCCAATGATATTATGGAGGTCATCACATTTTATCTAATAGGTGCTAATTTTTAGTATCTTATTTGTTGTGTTTATTGCACCACTTGTACTAATGTTGTACTTTTTAATGAAGTGTTTTTCAGTCAATTGATCAGTAAATTCCCAGTCCATGATAAGAGTATGGTAACTGGTGATTTTAATTTGTATCTTTTCAATCCACAGAAATTTCCCTACATTGATGTGTTTTTGAATAGTATACTGGGTCATGGATATCTTCCTGTCTTTATATTACGTCCCAAGTTTAATGAGTCTAACCCAATTACACCATTTTCTTTGAATGATCACTTCTGGACTAACTTTAAAATAGGGACTAATTATTCCTCTGGTGTTGTGTTGTTTTCTTTGACAGACCATTTCCCAATACATTATATCTTTGAAAATAATTGTAAAACCATTATAAAGACCATAAAGTCTAGACTAATTAAGGAAAATACTATCTAGTTGTTTGGTGACAGTGTCAAACTCATGATTCCGACAGGTATTTCTAACACATATTTTTAACGTTACTTTTAATAAGTTTTTCCATAAACTGATTGAGTGTTAAGATTATGCTTTCCCAATAAAAAGAAAGAGGGTAAGCAGGAGTCCAGTTAGTTCTCCGTGGGTATCACCTGAGCTAAAGAGGTGTAGACGGAAAAAGTACAAGTTATTTAGTCTCATGAAGTGTGGGTTGGTTCATAAGCGACAGTTTAATATATACAAAAATCTACTGACTTGGGTTAAAATTAAATCAAGATGAGATATTGTATGAGTAAGTTTGAGAATTGTTTGGGGAATATCAGGAAGACCTGGTCTAAGGCTGCTTGGATGTGGTGTAAAAGAATCTGTCTGGGCGGTGATGACGGAGGATTTGACAGTTATTGAGGGTCCACAAATAGCAATTTCTTTCAATCCTTTTTGCACGTTTACTGTTTCACGTCTTACTGAGAATCTACCCCTTGATATAAATCTTACATGTTTTGATAATGTTAGTTGAATTCACCACACATTCTTCTTGGCTCCAACAGATGAAGGCGAAATCTGTTCAATAGTGCGATCAATGCTAGGTAAGGGAAGCGGTCTAAATGATATTAAGCCCAGTCTATTCTTAATAGTTCATGATACTGTTGGCCCTATCATTGCGCACTTATATAATTTAAGCATTGCCCAAGGCTTGTACTCTGATCTCTTTAACGTTGGTCGGGTTATCCCAGTGTTTAAGTCAGGTGATGTAACAAAAAGAAATAACTCTAACTACTATAAATAAAATTTTTAACTCCAAACTCATTCAAGGATGGTCAAATTCAGTGATTGATTTAATGTACTTTCGAACCTTCAGTTCAGTTTTAGATAAGCATGTAGCATTACTACTGCCATGCTTAAGGTTGTAAGTGATATTTTACCTTCTTTACCCTGAAGTCATACACGATAGCACTTTTTTTTTATCTAAAGAAGGCTTTCGATATTGTGGAGAGGAATGTCCTTGTCCATAAATTATCAGATAGAGGATTTAGAGGTGTCAACTACTTCCTCTAGTCTTACTTGAGTAACCGAAAGCGGTATGTTTGTATTAATGGCCATGTGTCTGATATTGGACCTATAAATTTTGGGGTACCACAGGGTTCGGTTCTAGGACCTCTTTTATTCAATATCTTTATTAACGATATAGTACATGTAATGATTGTAAAGAAGGTTCTATTAGCAGATGATAGTTTTTGTTTATATAAGAGGAAATCACTTGAATTATGTATTAGCAAAATACACATAATGATTGCTGAACTCACAAATTGGCTCCAGAAGAAGAGAATAATTCCTAATGAGGAGAAAACTAAATTAATGTTGCTCACACCAAGACATGTTGACAGCTTGCCAGACATATATTCTAACGGCACTAAGCTTGAGTGGGTCACTAGTGTCAGGTACTTTGGCATCGTTACAGCCAATAAGTTAAGTTTTCCTCTGCAATCAGCTAAAGTTTTTAGGAAATTAAGCAAAATGTAAGGCGTTTTTTATCCACCATCCTCACTCGTGACTTAGTCTGCTCTTATGACCATGTATTACTCCTTGGTGTACCCTATAATGATGTATACAAATATTTGATGATGTATAGAAATATTTCCTTTTGAAGTTTATTCACGATGTTTTTTTTTATAGAGAGTCTGATATTTTTCAGTGAGAATTATGCCACACTGTTACCTTTACACTCGTACAGTACACGGGGTATGAGGATCAATCTCTTGGCAGTTAGGGTGGAGGTGGAGAATCAGTCTGCTTTGTTTCAGACGTGCAGACTTTTAAACGAGCTACCTCATGAAATTTTAAAGCCTCAGGCTGTTGTAACTTTGAAGAGGAAATATTAACATATGATAGTTTCTCAATATTAGGTTTCCTTTAATATATTATTATTTATCTATAATTCTCTTATATTTTTAATCAATGAGTTTGTAGTAATTGCTAAGCATAAAAAAATTAAGTAGGTGATTGTATTTACGGTATTGGTGTTTTATATTCCAGATTCATCATCACTTTGAATTTTATATTTCCGATTCTCTATTGCTTCAAGTGAACCTTTTCTTATGTTCGAAAAAAATTATTGAATTATGGTTTATTTTGCTTTTTTTAAACAGTTTACTGGCCTCTTGTACATGATATATTATTTATTGAATTTGGAAATAATTATATTGTCAATATATTATTTATTGTATTTTAAGACATTGGCTCTGTTAAGTATGTTTGTCATAGCAAGACTTAGTTCCTATCTTGGCTTTTTATATGTAGATTATATGTAGGAATAAATAATGTCTAAAAAGTCTAAAGTCTACTACCATTATTATTATTATTATTATTATTATTATTATTATTATTATTATTATTATTATTAACAATAAAAATATTGAAATTATACTAATTTTCAAAATTATTATTATTATTATTATTATTATTATTATTAGTTGTAGTAGTAGTAGTAGTAGTAGTAGTTTATTATTATTATTATTATTATTATATTATTATTATTATTATTATTATTATTATTATTATTATTATTATCATCATCATTATTAGGAAAATTACTGATATTAATAACAATACAAATATTGGAATTATAATAATTTTCAAAATTATTATTATTATTATTATTATTATTATTATTATTATTATTATTATTATTATTATTATTATTATTACTCAAAAACCATAACAATTAAGTTTGAAATTATGATAATTTCCAGAATGATAATAATAATAATAATAATAATAAAATAATAATAATAATAATAATAATAATAATAATAATAATAATAATTATTATTATTATTATTATTATTATTATTATTATTATTATTATTATTATTATTATTATCATTATTATTATTATTATTATTATTAGTAGTAGTAGTAGTAGTAGTAGTAGTAGTAGTAGTATTAATATTCTTCTTCTTCTTCTTCTTCTTCTTCTTCTTAGTATTAGTAGTAGTAGTAGTAGTAGTAGTTGTAGTTTTCTTATCATTATTATCATTGTGGCGGGATGTTGCAAGAACAACCCCCATACCCTTTAATCACTCTAACTGACAATAGTCTCCTCAATAAAAACTTTCCCCTTACGTTTTCAGCAGCGGGACTCTTGGACAAAACGGACCTAAAAACATAACATAACCTTAAAACTATATTTCCTTACAACAAAACACAAAAATACTCACTTTTTTCACTAATCTCAAAGTACACATTTACCATACCACCCTTCTATTAAACCAACAAAACCCCTAACACAACTTGAAATTAACCCACACACCAACACCAAAATATGTATGTTTATAAGATATATTTTATTCTGAGTGGTCGTGTCAATTTCCTAATCACAAGCCAGGTCGTCAACAATCATATAATTCTGAGTGGTCGTATTAAGTTCCTTATCACAAGCTAGGTCATCACCAATCAACTTCACGTTCAAGGAAAATGCCTCCAAAGGAGGAATTATGGCTGTCAAAATAATTAAACTCTTCCACGCTGGTCGAAAAATAATATAAAATAGTCACCCAACACTCAAAACCACACAAGTGCTTCTACCTGCAGTCAAATAAAAATGAACATTCACCGAAGACATTCACAAATTACCTAACCCAGCTAAAAACATAAACAAACAACATCATTTATACCAACAATCTTTCTCACAACAAACAATCAATACACTAACTACCCCTCGCTCGCGGACACACACACACGCACATTCTCTCTCTCTCTCTCTCTCTCTCTCTCTCTCTCTCTCTCTCTCTCTCTGGATTGGAAAAAAAACAATATAAATGAAAAAACGAAAATCAATCCTCCACATTCCTCCCCCCCTTACTTTGCCAAATCCGTCTCGCACAACACTTACCAAATTTTTTTCATAACCCACTCGCAGTCGGGAAAAGGACCTCTGCTTCGAGTAACTGGGCCTTTATATACTCTTTCATTCACTTCTTCCATATCGCTATCATTCATTGTCCTCTTCCGATTTCCATCTATATTGTTATCATCTAATATATCATGCACTATCCCATCTAGCTCACTATCATCTGCCAATAAAATCTCATTTATTTTTGTCAACAATTCATCCATTTCATTAAAACCCTTTTCTACTTTAGTAAATGAATCATTCATACTACTTATCATTCTTCTATCGCTCATTCTCGCATCTGTCATGCTTTCTTTAACATCATCTAAGGAAAAACCACACACACTATAGGCATCAATCAAACTCAGCCATAATTCATCTGTATTAACACATTTATCTCCCATACTCACCTGTACATTTACACCCTTGTCACGCCTGTTCTGATTCCTACCGATACCTATAAATTTCCCTTGCAATCGCTCCTCACTTAAATTTTTCAAACGCCTCTTTTTCCTATATTCAACTAACACTAATTGTTTATTTTCTAGCCCTAACTTCTCATGCATACTAGGCTCATACTTACTCATTTCCAACCAATTATTCATCCCATTCTCACGGACATTGATCCTATTCCTTCCAGACACACAGGAGGACTCACCCAATTGAACCGTTTGACTACCTTGTCTCCCGAACATCCTGGCTGGCCTAATTCCTTCTTCTTTCAAACCCTAGCTATATATCCATCTACACTCAGTACATTTAGCACGCTGTTCCGTACACATCCCTGCATTATGCCCATTCTGACCACAATTGCCACAAATCACATTTATACGATTACTCCTACATCCACTCGCTATATGCCCAGTCATAGCACACCTATAACACTTAACCACTTTCTCTTTCCTACACTCACTAATACGATGCGTTGTCTCTCCACACCCGAAACATGCTCCTAATGTCCAGCTACACTCATTCTTTTTATGCCTAACTTTTCCACATCTATAACACTTCTCTTCACGGACACAACTACCTTACCTACCTCGCTGCGCACTAGCACTCCCATCTCTCCAAACCTGATTACCTTGCCTAAACCCTTCATTCGTCCTTACAGGTATTCCCACATTACTCGCCTAACAATCCTATCTATTACACTATCGGCTATCCTCTTCAGCTCTCTCAAAATAGCATCTTTAAAACTACCGAATTCTGGCACACTTTCCTCTATTCCAGGTCTCACATTCACAGATTTACTTTCTTTCATACATCTTTCTAACTCGTAATCCTTAACTATCTCTAAAATATCATCACATGTCAATCTTTCCTTCGTCCACCTCATTTTCTCCTTCTGTTTTAAATTAATAAATTCACACACATTCTCAGGTACTGTCGCCAAAAAGTTCCTCATTAACTCCTTATTCTTATTTATACCTTCATCCCCATACTTCTTCCTTGCTAATATTTCTAACCGACATACGTACATAGAAATAGCCTCACCCACATTCATTCGAGCCTAATCAAAATGCTTTTTACGCTTATACCTACCACTACATTTCATACATTTACCTGCTCAATTATTCTCTTTTTTACACTTTAATACCTAATATCTCCTACATCTATTATCAAACCATGCGTCTACGTCGTCAGCAAATATCCTGACAAATATTCTCCCAACTCCCTGGTCCAAACACTCTTACTATCACCATACTTAGCCTGACCGAACCTTTTATACTCCCTAAAAAATTCATACACATCCCTACTGCTATGTCCATTAAACCTGTCACACCTAGGTACCTCTCTCATAACCACTATCTTACCAACTTCAACTTCATTCTCACTAATATCTTCACTGCCTAATCCCTTCCCGTTTCATTTTTTCTCATTTGAATACAATGAATCTAATTCAACACTTAAATTCCTATCCTTAACCATTCCTTTCTTACCCTTTTTCTTACTTACCACTTTCACCCATTTATGATCATCCTCACTCTCATCCTGACCTTTCTTCTATTTGCTCTTCTCATTACTTTTACCTTTTTCTCATTCTTTCTATTACATTTCTGTTCATCCTTACTATGCCTAGTTCCCTTATCTTCAATCTCACTATCACTACCTCCCCCATTATCCTTTACCTTTGCCTTCTCTTCCACTATCAACCCTTTACCTGAAGCTGAGGACACTCCTCCGACTGCACCTTCACCCATGAACATTTTCATCATTCCCATTATCTACCCCATCATAGCTTCCATTTGTTCCTCATTCTCACGCATCCTTATCTCAACACCCTCATCCACTCTCTCTACAGTTCCCTTTAGTGCTTTCAGTTCCTTTTGCATCTCCTCATTCTCACAACTCAGCCTCGCATTCTCACGCAACAGCTTCTCTCTCTACGAACAACTTCTCTTTCTCTACGGACAACTTCTCCTTATGCTCCTTAATCAACCGCAATTCCTCCCTCAGTAACTTTATCTGCTCTTCGATATTTTTTCAGTCTTAAATCTAATTTCGTAACCTATCAGTCCTTCATTCAAGAGTCCAGCTATCAATCCCACCTCGGCAGTCCCTGTTCGAGGCCAAGATAATGTGGCGGGATGTTGCAAGAAGAACCTCCATACCCTTTAATCACTCTAACTGACAATAGTCTCCTCAATACAAACTTTCCCCTTACATTATCAGCAGCAGGACTCTTGGACAAAACGGACCTAAAAACAAAACACAACCTTAAAACTATATTTCCTTACAACAAAACACAAGAAAATTCACACTTATCACTAATCACAAAATAGACATTAACCATACCACCCTTCAATTAAACCAAAAAAAAAAAAAAAAAACCCTAACAAAACTTAAAATTAACCCGCACACCATCACCAAAATATGTATGTTTATATGATATATTTTATTTGCACCAACACTGTAGTCCACACAACGCCGAATTGTCATTCAAAGCTCACTACCACAGCTTTGTGGTTAACAATCCACTGTGTGGCAATTTTCCACAACTACCTCCCTGATTGGGGTCATGGATATCATCATCGTCATCATTATCATCATTATCCTCCTCATCATCATCATCAACAACAACAGCAATCGAAAGTTCATTCAGTAAGGGTCGAAAGAAATAATGAGCTAGGCTTCCAGAGCTACGCACTGATTGGCCAAGACACTCCCTGGCCAAGACTACTCTGAGTGTAGCAGCAGCCTGACTGTGACGGATCTGCTTCCAGCAAGTGCCTTACTCAATAGGAGAGCTGCTCCGTCCCTGAATTGGTATCGGCTCCTTTCATGGGGACCAATCAGTGACCAGTACCCTAATTGATTACTACCTCAATCTGTATAAATAGACCCAAATTAGCTTATATTGTTCAATTTTTAGCCTGAAGATGATTATAAACATCTTGCTACCTCTCCAAACACATAGTAGCCGAATCTTTTCTAACCTGTATATGATATGTTTACTTTTAGTAAATTTGTAACAAAAATATTAGAATTTACCTATATATTTTGCTCCCCTACCTACCAATGACTAACATATCACAGCTACTGGTAGCTTAGAGTATTGTGAAAAGAAGAAAATTAGAGTGATTAAAAAGCTCAACTGCAAAATAATTGTAACTAAGGAAGAATTAATCTTCATTGAAACCTGCTTGAAAGAGCGACTACTCCCGAGATATTATTATTATTATTATTATTATTATTATTATTATTATTATTATTATTATTATTATAAGTAGTAATAGTAGTAGTAGTAGTAGTAGTAGTAGTAGTAGTAGTAGTATGATCATCATTATTACTATTATTATTATAAATAATAATAATAATAATAATAATAATAATAATATTATTATTATTATTACCATTACTATTATTATT
>NC_090751.1:49853676-49876176 GCF_036898095.1 Palaemon carinicauda
TCACCCATGGATATGCAACCCTCACATAGTTTGGAAGTGCCAAGTATTATTGCAAGTTTCTTGTTGCTGACATTACATTGCTAATCTTGGGTCAAATTTTCTCATACATTTCCACCTCCTTGTTGATGTAGTTCAACAGCGATTAGTCAATGCAGACTCTTGTTTGTCTCTTGTCTACACCTCTTCAACTCGCCGCTTCCGACCTTTCTTTCAACATCAGCGTACCAATGGATACCTATGCCCACCTCCTCATGCCGTACCTGGAGTCTCCCATCGAGAACTTCCCTGGACGCCCACTTTCTTGCTATACACGGTATTTATCACCGTATCAAGATGACGGGGCACCAAATGTTTACTAGATTCAGGCGTGTGACCCCATATTGTTTGGCAGCCTCTAAATGAATGTCGGCCAAAATGGAATAAATGGGTCTTTGCCTGCAGACTTCAATCCCATTGTCGTTATCCTTACACAGAGTCCTTAAAAAAGAAGGCTAGAGGCCTCCGTGGGGGGAGTACAGGCATTTAAATGTTCAGACAGATCCGAAACACTATCTCTTCCCAAACATCACCAACTTGACCTCCTACTTTCTCGAGAGAAGGTTTTCTCCATGCTTGAACTCCTGAAAAAGTTTTATCAGGTGATCATGAACCCAAAAAACATCCCCAACACTGCCATCACCACCCACTTCGGTACACACACCTTGAATTACCTCTATGTTGACCTTTGTAATTCAGGGGTCACTATCGAACACCTCATGGATAGTATCTTAGGTAACCTGCCCTTCTTCGCATGCTGCGTGGACATCATAAGTGTGTTCTCTTTCTATAAAGAGGAACACCTCTGTTACCTATGTATTGTGCGCGACCGCGTACAAAAGAACAACATTGTACTCCAGTGCAACAATTATACCTTTGGCATCAATGAAGTGTCATTAGTAGAGCACTACATCACTCCTGAAGGAGTCCACCCACGCTCTGAGAAGGTAGCAGTCGTTCAGAACATCCCAATCCATTCGACCATTGAAGCATTGCTAAAATTGTTGGGCAGGTGATGCTATTATCACAGTTTTCTGACAGTCATCGTCGTCCCTCATACCGCTTCTACACATCTCTCAATGGCAAGCCATAATACCTATAATGGGTTCCCTTCAAGAAGCTGCTACCTGCAATGCAAAGAATGACCTATCAACTACTGCAGCTCTTAATTTTCCTGTGGAGCATGCCCCGCTCTTTTTCTCTACTAAAGCCAGTGATGTTATCATTGGTGCAGTACTCTAGAAGGTGGTCAACAACTTACTCATCCATTAACCCTTTTCAGTAAAAAAACTCTCCAAGGCAGAATCTGGTTACTCAACCATTGACCGCAAATTCCTTATGGTGCATTTGCCTATCTGTCACTTTCACCTCTTATTAGAAGGTACACCCTTCGTCATTTCCATTATTCATATGAATTAGGTGCACACCTTCTTTCCACAGTATGATGCCTGGTCCTCTTGTCAATGCCGATATCTCCCCACAGAGGCTGAATACAATTGCACGCTTTAACACGTCCCTGGGAAAATTATTCTTATTGCGGATGCCCGGTTTAAAAACAAATCGGCCGCTATTCACCTGGGATTGGATTGATATGACTTGGCAGAAGCCGAACAAAAATATCCAGAGTACCAAATATATAGGATACCCTGGACATCCAGAGTACCAAATATATAGGACATCCTGCACATAAAGAGTACCAATTATATAGGACATCTTGCACATCCCACCATTGGTAAGAAGTCTACCTCAACAACTCCAATGCCATACTCCTAATTGATATCAGTACCAGAAAAAAACAACCATGGATACATGCTCCCATATGCCGATAGATATTCAATTTCATTAATGGCCTTATACATCCCTAGCACAGAACTATTGCACAGCAACTGAAGGCAAAGTAGTATGGGACAGCATTACTAAGGATGCAAAGGATTGGGTTCCCACCTGTAATTCAATGCAAACTTCAAAAGTACATCAATACATGGATTAAGGAGTGGACATCTTTCCTAAATCTCAGCATCATATTGCCCATATTCATGTCAACATTGTAGGTCTCCTACCCACATCACAAGGACACCGTTACCTGTTTACCGTCATCGAGTACTCCACTCCTTATCCATAAGCCATTCCATGAAAACTGCAACATCTGCCTCATGTACATCTGCCTTACTCTTAGGGTGGATAACTAGATTCAGTATATCTGAGTATACTACTTGTGACAGGGGTAGCAGTCTTACTTCTCAATTGTGGACACTATTAGCAAATCTCCTGGGTATCACACTACATCAGAAGACTGCCTATAATCCTGCTGTCAACGGAATGGTTGAACATTTTCATTACACCCTTAAAAAAGCTGTGTTGTCCCACTGTAAGGATGCCAACCTGTTTACCGAGCTTCCATGCTTTCTCCTCGGACTAAGGACCACTCCTAAACACACCCTGGATGTCTGAGTATCTGAAACAGTGTCTGACAACCCTCTCTTCATCCTTGTAGAATTTTTTTCTTTTTGCAAGCTTCTTTAACTGTCCCCAGCACCTACATCACTTTTTGGAAGAATTTACTCTGTACCGCCAGACTTACAAGCCCACAGCTAAGCAACATATTCTAACAGATTTGTACTCTGCAAAATATGTTTTCCTGCGCAACAACACCAGCAAGCTACTGATAACGCCCCCTCACACGAGCTCTTGACTCGTTATTCATCGCAATCCAAAGGCTTTCTTAATTGACATTTATAGCAAAGAACACTCACCCAAGATGACCCACCTTCTGTATGGCTCTCAGGAGTCATACAGTATCTCCCTCTAACCCGTACTATTAATCGAACCTGTTTAAGCCTACCTTTTCCAGAATTATTTTGTTTGAAGTTTTTTTTTCCTCCTTGACCTAAACTTATTTTATATAAAAATTGCTAACTGTTGAAATAAAGCCAGTTGCATTCCCCCCGCCTCTCAGTTAAAACCTTACGCCTCGCTTGTACAGTCTTTTTCAGTGTGGATCTGAGTAGGATGGGATCCATGACTTCTTAAACTGTTCTTTGCTCGTGCATATTAGATAAAAACTTATAATGATTAACTTTAATTTCATTGTATATTTCATCTACCATAATAATGAACGTGAATTATGTAAATATGTGATATATACATTATAAACCCATGACCCAAGGGATCATTGGAGAAGTTGGGATTGTGTGAACGTCAAGCCATAACAGGATGCGAAAGTAAGACCGAGCTAAATCTTTGCATAGGTAACATTTTGTATGTAGAGTCAACATATCACAAGCATCCCGTGAAAAACAGTTGACTTCTTTGATCTCTACACGGGACTAGATGGCTTCCGATTATAATCTAGTGTAATAATATTTGTGATAAATGCTGAGATAACTAATATAACGTTATCAACGCAAACCTATGTTTTGTTAGTTTTACTTATATTTCCACTCAGAATGGTCTTCCAACCAAACCATCCATACTCCATTGATGGAGTTAACAATAAATTTGTTTAAAGTTAATCTAACTTTGACTTATTCAAGAAGTAACCTACAACTCTAAATAATTCTATAACACATTGAAGAGGTATGAGACAGAACAACGAATGTGTGCGTATGACATTTCCACACCAAAAATTGGTGGCAGCGATTTCAACTTTAACAACCGGAGATTTCAACTTTAATAACTAGAGATTTCAACTGTAATAATTAGCAGTTACAACAGTAATGAATCTACAATTTCAAAGAAGTATCTACGTCCACCGAAGAAATGAACTCGTCAAACATCAACTATAAATATTATACAAACTAAGGAACAGGATCTTCAATCAACATACATCATTAAAACATCTTAAGAAGACGAAGGAATGTCCTTCAACTTTATCAACGTTTACTGAACAAACATTCAAGAATCACATTCAGGAAATAAACATTCAACAACACGACGGGAAATCAAATCGAAATATTCATCAACCAGCTAAACTCTTGCAAAACCAGACAGAGAGAGAGGAAATGATATCATCGATCATCACCCATATATACTGAAAGCTAAGTACATTCTTTATTCATTCAGTTTTATGCAGTGAAGTGTTTTATGTCACGAGTCGATCGTCCATTATTGCTGGGATGAGTTATTTGCAAATCTTCAATTTCCTTCATTAAAGGAATGTATATTCAACTTCAAATTCTCGTCTAGAATTTTTTTTTTCTCTGTGTTAATTCTGTTTTCTTTCAGAAGTTCTCGGGAAATATCTGTCTCAATATCATTATTTTAGGAGATTTTATTATGATCTGCAACATATCTTTATTGTATAGTGCTTATGCGTTTACGCAGTGGATGTCTGTATTCATGTAGAGATTTTGATAGGAACGCAAGGAATCGAATAGATAGAAAAAAGTGAAAGTAAACATGACGCCTCCTGTGAATCCCGGACCGAGTAACCACACTCCCGGACCGAGTAACCCTGCTCCCGTAGTAACCCTAGTAAGTGCACGTTCGGCTATCCTTCTTTTTCAAGGTCGGGTCAATGGGTTCTTACCTCAGAATGTCGAGTCTTGGATTTCATCAGTTGACGCTCACTTAAACGCAAAACATATCACAGACCCATTTGTACAATTACAAGAAGCTAAACGTTTTATAGACTTTGCTAGAGGAGATACAAGCGCGTATCTTAGGGGAGTTCCTTTTCAAGAGGCAGTTACATGGGACGATTTCAAAGTTAGACTATGTGCGATCTATAGCGCTGAAGAAGCCTTATATGTAGTTTTAACATTAAGAAATATACTTAATCAAGCCACTATGACTCAGCTTCATGTTATAGAAAGAGCGGCTCTCATTACCGATAGGCTAAATGAATAACAGGATATTTTAGGTAATTCCACATGGGTTACAGGAGATAACATTGCCGTGAAAATTTGTTTACGATTAATGTGTTTAACTTGCATAACAATTATGTTGCCAGAGGCTTTAGTGCGGTGTTTTGATAAAAGGTTAACGCCCGTAAGTACAGAATTAGATGTATATAAACAGATAAAGGAACACATGCCTAAGTGTACTGATCTTGATCTCTTGTTTACTCAAGTTTTTGCAAAAAATAAAACTAAGCCACAACAAGTAAACGTAGTTAATAATAATCAAGTTGCAGGGATGACGTGTTATAATTGCAAACGTCAAGGTCACTTGATTGCAGACTGCAAAACGTGATTTTGTTCAATACATAACAGTTCAACTCATTCATTTAGTCGATGCTACTCGCGTAATCAACAACAAAATCCTAGAAACACAGTCAATTCCACAGTCAATTCCCTATGGAAATAAAAAGAAAAATCCTCAGTTCAATAAGAAGAAACAGCCAAACGGCAATGCAGTTCAAAATCAAAAACAAACAAATAGTGCTTCAAATAACTCTGTTCCTGGGCCGTCTACCCAGAATTCTCAAGGTCAGACGAATTTTCAGAATGTGCAAAGCAAAGCAAATACCACATAAATAACTCCAATGGGGAAGAGAATGATGTTGGGTCATTCGTATCAATAACCTTTGTATCAAATATTCCATTTAATAATTTACCGGATCATTGTGAGGCAATAGATTTTCCTATGAAACACACGGCCAAATCAAATAAATCAGCGTAGGTTCCCATAGATTTACAACAAATTCACGCAATAATAAGCCAAAATGAGTTATGACCAACATTATATGCTGTAAATTTAGAACACCGATCCTTTATATTATTTTTTTACTCTAGTAGTCCACGTAATATAATAGATTTGAGGACTCATCACTTGTTATTTTCGAACTTCCTTATAGAGAAGTCCGGAATAAGGCTCTCGGATATAGGAAATAATGAATTAAATGTAATAGGAGTAACTCATGTTCAGTACAAGGTCGGTAAGAGCACGTTTGCCGATACCTTTATCGTTGTACAAAACATTGATTTGTATCCAGCTGTAATTATAGGATACCCGTCTATGGGAAATCAAAACATTATCTTAGCCCCTGCCAAACACGGCGTGTATATCAAAGGAAAATTCTATAAGTCTTCTAATACCTTAAAATCAGTTTTGGATAAAAAGGAGACGACAAATAAAACAGTAACGTACGTTGAAGAACCAATCACTTGTCTCATGAATAAAGAAATAATATATGCTACCCAACAGAATTCTCGTTCACCCGTAATATCATCTTGCACGCAATCTATCGAGCCGAACATAACTTCGAATATAATCGTGTGCTTCGAATATAATCGTGCGAGTAAGGAAAACTTTGCCAGGATCTGAAATATTAATCCTTTCCGACACTTTGAAAACTAAAGTATTGTCTGTCACACAAGCTATTTATAGAGTCGGCTCACAACAACAATGTAAAATTGAAGTCTGCAATCATTTAAATACCACTTTATTAATTCACAAAAATCAACATATCTTGGATGTAGAAGTTTATAAACATCGTATTCTTACAAATCGCTGAAATCAATCATGCTCAATCAGTTGCGGATGAATCCCTTTTGCAATCTATTAAAAATAAAAGCAGTAAAGACATTCAAGAAGAGGAAATTCAGCAGAAATTTGTTTGACTATTAACTGAATATCATGATGTTTTTTCCACTACGGATGGATCCTTAGGTAAACAGATGTCATAGAACATCAAATAAGGTTAAAAGACAAGCAGAAAATTATCTATGTACCCTTGTACAGACTCCCTATGAAATTCCAGAATGAGATAAATGATGAAGTAGGTAAAATGCTAGAAGAAGCAATCATTAGGAAATCGAACAGCCCTTATAATTTTCCATTAATAGTTGTACCGAAAAAAGATCGAACATGGCGTATCTGTGTAGACTTCCGTCGCTTAAATGAGGAAACAATTCCTGATCGATTCCCAGTGCCGTGTACTGAAGATATTTTATCTTTTCTAGGTCAAAACAAACATTTTACCAGTTTGGACTTACTTAAAGGCTTTCACCAGATGTCATTAGAAGAAAATAGTATCCCATACACTGCCTTCAGCACAGCCAGGAGACTTTATGAATTTTTGCCTATGCCTTTTGGTTTATGTTGTGCTCCTATAACATTTACTAGAATGATTAACATAGTTTTTGAAGACTTGCTAGGGGACATATTGCATGCCTATATGGACAACCTTGTAATCTTTTCTAATACCTTAGAAGAACATCTACGTAAACTGGAACTAGTACTACAGAGACTAAGACAGCATAACTTAAGGGTAAAGATTAATAAGTGTGAATTCATCAAAACAGAATTAGTCTATTTAGGTTTTACGGTGTCTAGCCAAGGTCTTAAAGTAATTCACGATAAGTTGTCGGCTATCCGTAACTTTCCAATACCTACTAATGTCAAGGGAATACAGCAATTTCTGGGGTGTACTGGATATTACAGGCGTTTTATACGCAATTATTCAATAATAGCCGCTCCCCTAACTGATCTTAAGAAGAAGGTCGTAGATTTCATATGGTCTGAGCACCATCAACAGGCATTTAATACCTTGAAAGATGAACTGTGTAGTTCTCCTATCTTAAAATTTCCTGACTTCGGTGGGGAATTCTTCATTGCAACAGATGCCTCAGACCTAGGAGTAGGTGGGGTATTACTTCAGCAATATGACAAACAGTTTTTCCTGATAGCTTTTTACTCACGTAAACTGAGACCTTCCGAAAATAAATATGCAGTAATAGACAAGGAAGGGCTAGCTAATGTTAATTCACTAGTGCATTTTTATTTCATAATATACGGTTATCCCGTCAAGGTTCTTACTGATCATAAGCCCCTAAGCGACTTCTTTAAAGGCTTTAGTCACAGCCCCAATGAATTCGGTGGCATTTGATCATCCAAGACTTTGGTGAGAGGATTAGGTATTTACCTGGGAAAGCAAATATCATTGCTGATGCATTATCACGCAACCCCATGTCATCTTGTACCTAGCTATTAGCTGAATTAATAGATATATCAACATCCATGCCTATTGTTAAAACTGTATCTGAACAAGATCTGGGCTTGAGCGCTGAACTAATACAGACTGATCAAAGAAAAGAACAGAAATCAGAAAAAAAATAATAAATGCTTTGAAAGGAGATCCTAAAGAAAAGGAATATATAAAGTATACGCAGCTGAATTATATAATCAAGGATAATATTCTGTGTAGATCTGTGACAAGGAAAACCCTCTATACACCACAGGTGACTAACGACCAGGTAGTGGTACCAATCTCACTTATACCCACTGTCCTAAATTGCTTGCATGCAGATCCATTGCATGGGCACACGGGGTTCTCCATAATGTCACAGAAAGCCAAATCATTGTTTTATTGGCATACGATGCTTACAGATATAAAAAAGCACATAGCAAATTGTCGCACTTGTCAGGAAAACAAAGGGCACACGAAAACACCTGTCAGCCTAGGGGATTATCCCGTGCCCAATCAACCCATTTAAGGAATACATTTAGATTTATTAACATGATTTTACGAGTCAGACAGGGGAAATGAGCACTTCTTAGTAATCATAGATGTTTTGACTCTATATACAGAACTGATAGCGCTTAAAACTAAATCCGCGATTGAATGCGCTAGGAAGTTTTAAGAGTGTTACATTTGTAAACATGGAATTCCACTCTTGATAATCTCAGACTCGGGTGGAGAATTTATTAATCATTTCCTTAACTCATTGTGTGAATTCCTTAGCATAAAGAAAATCAATACTATGATCTATCACCCAGAGTCGAATGGGCTAGTGGAAAGAGCGAATAGGAATAAGAGCAAATAGGAAGGTTTTAAACATATTAAGAGTTACACTAGGGGGATCGGACCCTAACTGGGATATTGCAATACCTGCGGTACTAAGTACTCTGAATCACTCCTATCATGTATCTATTAAAATGTAGCCGCATGAGGCATTGTATGGTACCCCAGTTAGAATGCCTTTCCAAATATTAACGCCTACAACTAATTCATCAAATCCTTTAAAGGAAGTTATAAATGCAAGCAAATGTCGTTATGATATCCATCAAAAAAATTTAGAAGAATCACAAATTTCAATGAAAAGTAATCTGTATAAAATAGCGAAGCCAACTAAATATATACCGTGGGTGATAATGTATACATATAGGTAAATGTACGTAAAGGACTCAATTAATGGCCAATAGATTTAGAGTTCAAAATGTATCCCAACCCACTGATGAGAGAATTGTACCATTGGCTCACATAAGAAATTAAAATAAGAGAGAAGGAATTGAGGGAAATTTTTGTATATATGAAATTTGCATGATATTTGTATGTTAACATTTTTTCTTCTTAATACAGGAGTAATTACATATATATTTCTCATTGCAGGTTTCCAAAATTAAGTTTTTATTGTTAGGAGTGATATTGTTCGCTCAGACATTTTTATCTTGTGGGAAGAGCCCTAAAACTAAAAGTTTAGATTTTAAATATGGCACTATAGTAGAGAGAACGAAAGACATTTTTATTACAGCAAGCAATATAATTATAGAAGTAAACATGCAAGCTATTTTTCTCCCAGAGAATGACTTCACTAGCTTAAAGAACGACATTTCAAGGTTTGCTGCTTCATTAAATGAGATGCATAAACTACATTTTCCTTTTAACCCTGGATAGGTACGCTCCTCGGACACCCCTTTAAGGGTATACTCGGACGCGCGCGACCCCGACGCCAAAAAAAATTCTTGAAAAATCAGTTTTTGCAGTAACCTCCTTTTTTCTTTTGCCAAAGAAAAACTTCAATGAATGCTTAAAACAACTGTAAAGATAAATACTACTCATATGCAGAAAAACTATTTATTATAAATATTTTAAAAAATTAAGTAGAAAAAAAAGACCTTACATAAAAATTCATAAAAAAAAAATTATACATATATACACAAATCCTTTTAGGAATTGATTCTTGAACGTTTAGGACACATCTTGATGTATTTTGGATGAAGTCAGACCCATGGAGGTGAAAATCTGAAATGAGGAAAAAAGGGTAACTTTTTTTGGCCAAAAATTTTTGTCCAAATTTCATGAATTTTTTTTGGGTACCCAAATGAAATAGGAAGTGGCTAATTTTTCTAGGGAATAAACATATGTTATCCTAAAATAGAAATATGTAAAAAAATCTTCATTATTTTGTAAATTACATTTATATCAGGGGCCATATCTAAAGGTATTTTTTTGAGTACTTAGAAATTTCGTAAAAAAATACATATATTTAATATATGATATTTATGCAGGTAAAAATATACCAAAATATCACAAATTCTATAGGGAACAAGAATATATATAGATAGGGCAACTTACGCTTCGGATATGTCCACAAAATGGCCGTCAACCACACTGACTCAGACTCCCTAATCTGCCACTTGAAATGTAGGAAGGGTATGTCAATTTCAAGGTGTTATTTACTAATCTAATTATTCTTGGATATGCATAAAAATTGTATGGTGGGTTGCTGGATAATTTTCGATTATTTTAGGACTATAAAATTAAAATTCTGAACCAAAAAAAAAATTTTTGAAGGGAAATAAAATCGAAAAAAAAAAAAATGTAAAACAATATAATATTTTAGCTAAAAAAATTTGATGATATTCAATCAAAAAAGAAGTAAACAAAATTTTCCAACAAATAAACATATAAATGAATCATTACTCTGTGATAGTTCCTTAGTACGTAGTAATTTTGAAAAAAATGAGAAAAAAACGAAAAAAATGGCAATCACCGGAAAATCGAACACATACCTATATATACGCCATATCTGGCTACAAATAAAGATAGGCATGGGTAGCCAGATCATCTAGAAACACTTTCCAACACTATAAAAATACAAGTTTTGCGACACTACTTGCCAATTCCTTACGGTAACATGACTAAGCAAAAAAATGCAAAACAAATAAAAAGGGGCACTCGCGGAAAAATGGCCAATATTCTAATATACGGCATTTCAGAAAAAAAAAAATTTCAGCCACGTACTAGGCAAACCATCAAGGCACATTTTCCGACAAATAAACATCTAAATGAATCATTACTCTGTGATAGTTCCTTAGTACGTAGTAATTTTGAAAGAAATGGGAAAAAACGAAAAAATGGCAATCACCGGAAAATCGAACACATACCTATATATATGCCATATCTGGCTAAAAAAAAGATAGGCATGGGTAGCCAGATCATCTAGAAACACTTTCCAACACTATAAAAATATAAGTTTTGCGACACTACTTGCCAATTCCTTACGGTAACATGACTAAACAAAAAAATGCAAAACAAATAAAAAGGGGCACTCGCGGAAAAATGGCCAACATTCTAATATACGGCATTTCAGAAAAAAAAAATTCAGCCACGTGCTAGGCAAACCATCAAGGCACATTTTCCGACAAATAAACATCTAAATGAATCATTATTCTGTGATAGTTCCTTAGTACGTAGTAATTTTGAAAGAAATGGGAAAAAACGAAAAAATGGCAATCACAGGAAAATCGAACACATACCTATATATACGCCATATCTGGCTAAAAAAAAAGATAGGCATGGGTAGCCAGATCATCTAGAAACACTTTCCAACACTATAAAATTATAAGTTTTGCGACACTACTTGCCAATTCCTTACGGTAACATGACTAAGCAAAAAAATGCAAAACAAATAAAAAGGGGCACTCGCGGAAAAATGGCCATTCTAATATACGGCATTTCAGAAAAAAAAATTTCAGCCACGTGCTAGGCAAACCATCAAGGCACATTTTCCGACAAATAAACATCTAAATGAATCATTACTCTGTGATAGTTCCTTAGTACGTAGTAATTTTGAAAGAAATGGGAAAAAACGAAAAAATGGCAATCACAGGAAAATCGAACACATACCTATATATACACCATATCTGGCTAAAAAAAAAAGATAGGCATGGGTAGCCAGATCATCTAGAAACACTTTCCAACACTATAAAAATATAAGTTTTGCGACACTTCTTGCCAATTCCTTACGGTAACATGACTAAGTAAATAAATGCAAAATAAATAAAAAGGGGCACTCGCGGAAAAATGGCCAACATTTTATTATACGCATTTCAGAAAAAAAAATTTCAGCCACGTGCTAGGCAAACCATCAAAGCACATTTTCCGACAAATAAACATCTAAATGAATCATTACTCTGTGATAGTTCCTTAGTACGTAGTAATTTTGAAAGAAATGGGAAAAAACGAAAAAATGGCAATCACAGGAAAATCGAACACATACCTATATATACGCTATATCTGGCTAAAAAAAAGATAGGCATGGGTAGCCAGATCATCTAGAAACACTTCCCAACACTATAAAAATATAAGTTTTGCGACACTACTTGCCAATTCCTTACGGTAACATGACTAAGCAAAAAAATGCAAAACAAATAAAAAGGGGCACTCGCGGAAAAATGCCCAACATTCTAATATACGGCATCTCAGATAAAAAAAAAGACATGCACGTGTTAGCCCAACCATCAAGGCACACTTTCTAACACATAAACATGAAAAAAAATCAATAATATACGGCAATTCCTTACTACGTAGTAAATTTTTACAAATATTGAAAAAAAACAGAAATTGGCAACCGCAGTTAAATACCCCATATACCAATAACTACGTCTTATCTGACAAAAACAAAGTCACGCATGGGTAGCCAGATCATCTAGACACACTTTCCAACACTAAAAAAGCAAAAGTTTTACGACACTATTTGGCAATATCTTACGGAAAAATGACCTTGCAAAAAAATGAAAAAAAATGAAAAAGGGGCACTCGCGGTAAAATGGTCCTCGTGGTGATGAACGACATTTTAACTAAAAAAAAAATCATGCACATGGTAGCCAAACAATCCACCAAGACTTTCCACAACTGATAACCTATACAAGTTGCACCATTCTACGACAATTTCATAATACGTAATAACTTTGATAACTATGCAAATTACCTTAGAAGGGTAAACTCGGTCGCGCTCGACCCCGACGCGTCTCAGAAATCGGGGAAGGAGTAGAGCTACAGCAATGCACATCTGGACACTACTAGAGCGTGTAGGCGAGACACCTACTGCAGGTCGATCACCCACAAATTCAGTCACGGGGGTGAGTCACGTGAGAAAAACCTCTTTTTTTTTTTTGACGCTTGGGGTCGCGGACGACCCACCGTACCGTTCCAGGGTTAATACAGAGAGTTCGCTTACACCGACACAAAGCGTAGCATAAATGCTATCACATGACTTGCAAAATAAGACTTACGAGGCAGAATCTTTGGCTCGTGACCTTCTGATGTGGACAGTAAGACACACTAACCTTGAAAGACGTAACCCATTTATTTTTGCTGCACTAAACTGGATCTGTTGCAAGTTTAGGCTTAGGAATTTCAAATCGTTTTAAAATCAGTAATCAAAACAAGAAAATTATGTTTTTAGAGTATAAAAATTAACTACTTTTATCTGAACTAAAGAATCGATTGACATCAATTAATCAAATAATGAGTTTGGTGAACGAACTTTCTAGTAATATCAGTCAGATTATGGAAGTACAAAACTTGCTGGCAGCGTTAACGTATTATAATTCAAAGGTGTTTTATCACCACATTTTTTGCCAATAAGAGACTTAACGTTAATTTTGGAGAACGGATGGAAGAAAATAGGTTATGTCCCTTTATTAGACGCCCATAGGTTAGAACTTTATTGTAGCCTAATTACAGTAAGCGTTGAAAATTACAGGATCATGCTTACAGTTCCCTTTGATTCTTCCGATGCCTGGCAATCATACAAGATATCACCATTCCCAACTTTCATGACAAATATCTCAAGTCCAGGAATATCCAGTTTGACAGGACACGCATTGATTTCGCCTGATATGGAAACATATACGGTCATTAAAGACTTAGATAAATTAACTCACTGTTCAGAAGCAATGAATAATAAAGTATGTACAGCTGACTCCTTTGAATTTCATAAAATATCTATGGATTCATGCGAGTTGGGTATAATTCTAAACGGTGCTCTCTCCCAAATATATGAAAATTGTGTGAAAAAAACTTTATCCTTTTGACGATAATAAGTTCAATTGCAGATTGAACAACGGCTTGTGGATACAATACGACAAGGCTGGCTTCAATGTGTCATGCCCGGACGGATCCACATCCCATTCCCAGGTCTTCGTAGCAGCTGACGGATGCATCGGTACGTCCCCGAATTACACGGTCCAAGGAATTAACACTATCATCAGGGAACGGACCTACTTCGCGAATTTCACGTGGACCACCCGTCACCGACTTATGCAAAGGGGAATCTTCGTTTCTACGTGTTGCTGGCATCAAGCAGTGTTATGGTGATGATTTTTATCGCTGTTAACATCTTTGTTTGGCGTAGGTTGAGGCAAAAGCAGGTGGAGCTCAAGAGGAACGTTTTGCCATGTCCAGACAACACTCCAAGTGTTTTGAAAGTATTTACATTTAGAGCCGTTTGAAATTGGCAATTTCATTGGCTTGGGGGGGGGGGGGGGTAAAATTGTCTGGTATAGTGAAGTGTATGAAAAGCGGTCAGTACGCTAGTAATATGTAGTTGAAGAGACTCTAGGACATTTGCATTTTATAAACATTTTAAAAGTATATTTTGGGCACCTAATAAAATATATAAGCCCTATATGTTAAAAAAAAAAAAAAGTATCTTTTGGGAATCTAATAAAATATATTAGCCGTATATGTTAAAAAAAAGTATCTTTTGGGCATCTAATAAAATATATAAGCCCTAAATATATATATATATATATATATATATATATATATATATATATATATATATATATATATATATATATATATATATATATATATATATATATATATATATATATATATATATATATATATACATGTATATATATATATATATATATATATATATATATATATATATACATGTATATATATATATATATATATATATATATATATATATATATATATATATATATATATATATATATATATATATATACATGTATATATATATATATATATATATATATATATATATATATATATGTATATATATATATAAGTATATATATATGTATATGTATATATATATATATATATATATACATATATATACATATATATATATATATATATATATATATATGAAACCGTTGTGCGTGTACGTACCAGGAATTTTTTTGTGCACTGTAATTATATCTTTACCAAGGTAACAAATATTCTTAATTAGTTACCTTATTATATAAATCTGTAGTTTTGACAAAGGTAACAACTATTCTTTAACAAGTTACCAATTCACATGTACATTCAGTTTTTTTGGGGGTACCACATAATCATTTGCTAGCAATGTACCATATATAGATCTGTATTTTCCATGCATTTTTCTTTATTTTTGACTATGTCCGTTAGGTATGTATTTTTCTTTAACATATACCTATTTGCACAATCATCCTTAATCACTTGTTTATGGCTATGGCTAAAATATATATCCAGTCACACTCCTAGAAAACATATTTTTAACGTAATTTTTGTTATTCAAATATTTGAAGGTAGCCGTCCGAGATAATGAAATATATAAATTATAAACCAATGACCCAGGGGATCATTGGAGAAGTTGGGAGTGTTTGAACGTCAAGTCATAACACGATGCGAAAGTAAGACCAAGCTAAATCATTGCATAGGTGACATTTTGTATGTAGAGTCAACATATCACAAGCATCCCGTGAGAAACAATTGACCTCTTTGATCTCTATATATTCATTGTATTTAACCTATTATTCAATATAACGGAATACCTGTAATCCATGTAAATGATATTCTTTTTTTACGTTTCAATGTATTTTTTTTTCTTTATCTTAGGTTAGGTCTCCATTTAGAGAGCTTATCAAAACCAATGAACAGTTAAAAGATCATAACGGATAATCATTATTTAATTCAGGATCTGTACCCCTATTTGATATAATAAATGTAATAAATAAAATAAATGTATTTCTGCAACTGTTTAAAAATGTAATTATTATTTTCAATAACTAATTAACTAACTAAAACTAACTGACTATGTATATATGCATATGATTTATTCTAAAGTTCAATATTATAACACTTTATAATTTTTAATTCCAGTGTCGAATATGACTTTGATTATAATATGACATACTTTTAATTGTAATATCATCCCTAACAAAACAAGGGATTACCCGAGAGACGTCTTGTAATGTTTCAATGATTTATATAGGAAACCTTGAAACAACTTTTGGAGTGATTAATCCAGGATCATATATATTTTAAGATAAAGGAACAGCAGTATTTTTCTTCATTCTCAAGCATTATTTATAATTCGGGGAGTTCTGGTAAAACCTATTCCTGATTTATGGATTCATCCCCACCAGATAATTCACTGATCGTCTTTCAGGAAATTGTGGCATTGACTTGACTTTTCACTTCATTTCTGTTTGATTTCTAATAAAAGGCGTACCTAATTTCTATCGTAGGGAGATTAACTGGGAATGATATGTCCGTTGTCAATTAAATTAAGCAATAATTGAACGTAATTTCCTGTGATGCTTATTGACCGAGATATTAACTTCTTTATCATATAACTCTACAATTCTGGACTTGATATAACGAAATTCTTCGAAAATCAGATATTTTTTTTTTCACATTTGATTTTAAATGCATTTTTAATAATCTCCACGTGCTTCACTGGCAGTTTTCGTACGAGATTATATGCATTCTGCTTTTTTTTTTTTATTATTATTATTTTTTTTTTGAAGTCTTTAATATTAATGTTCCTCTTATCATTCATTTTTTTTATTTATGGGGAAAATCAGCATTTTCTAGTTGTCCATCCTTGAGCACGGTTAAAATATTTCTTTTGATAATCGCTATCAAATTGCATATTGTTTATGTATATAAAATTTTACATACAGTATATGTATATTATGCGTAAGCAAATGTAAAATGCTAAGAATAAACGTTAATTTTATCAAAGTAAATAGTTTTTCGTTACAATTCATACATGAATGAACATCTATATTTTATTTAGTTGAATAAATGCTTTTTGGCACCAAAATAAAACAGTTATAATTGGCTTAGCATTTTAAGCACATAACACGAAGTAAAAAAGGAAATAAGAAAGGTAAATCTGTTAAGAATCTAAACTACCGTCAATTTAACTTTGTTCACAAAACATCAAATTTCATCCAATACATCGGGAAATTCTTTACTGTGGTGCCAAAAAGACCTAACATATCTTTCCTTCCAAAAAGGATGAGTTCTCTTTTCAGAGATATATTAACACGTTATTAGTACAATAAGAAAAAAAAGTTATGTTCATATTAGCGGATATTTCTCCACTTTCCTCTAGGAGACACTACACAAGAAGAAAACACAAATTAATATATATTAATGAAGGGTGTATTACGACAGAGATGAGCGCTGTAGGCTGTGGACTTGTTTCTTTTTCCTTGATGAAAAGGAATTTAGTATCTTCTCGTAGATTAATTAATAAGAATTGCAATCTGCTGCATAAAAGCAATTTCATTCTATTACTGAAAAATAGCGGATCCTGTGTTAGTCATCTTTCTTCCCGGTATTAATCCTTAGTAGACAACATTGTTGATAAATGGCAACATTTAAGCACTATGTGCATCCCTGGCGGCATTTAAATCTGATAATATTAATTCGGGGTTTATAATAAATTATTCCTATGCAAAAAATATCTTTTGTGTAATACTTCACTTGTTTTTTTTTTTCTGTGAAATTGTTCTGTAGATCAAGTAATTGGCAGTATTTCTCTCCCATTAATTTGTATTTTGGGTGTAAAATCCACGAAAGATGTAAAATATAAATCAATAAATGATATATGATGCTAACAAGATCACCGTAAGGATAAATTTCATCCAAATATGGACGTCATCTTTAATATACAAATGTTTTATCTGAATGAAGTGAAATGTTTTTCAAAGAAGTTAGGGGAAACTTGAATTAATGAAATTTAAAAAATTATCGTTATTATTAGAATTAATATATCTATACTTTTATTAAATTTATTGCAAATTTTATTACTATTAAAATCATTGACAATAATATACCTATACGACCAGGCCTTGAGATCTTGCTCCCATAGTATTTATGACACTACCGCAAGTAATGTGAATCCTGGATTGGTAGTAGGAAATCAAATATAGATCTCATTTTTTGTTTCTATTTTAGACAAACATACGATGTACACAAATGAGAGGTGAAAATGGTACCCTTGTCAGAAGTAATATGATTAGGGATACCAAATCTCCCTATCCACCCTGAGAGTAAGGCAGATGTACGTGAGGTGGATGTTGCAGTTTCCATGGGATTGGCTTCAGGCCAAGGAGTAGAGCGGTCAATGACGGTAAACAAGTAACGATATCCTTATGATATGGGTAGGGGATCAACTCCATCAACGTAAATGTGGGTGAAAATGACGCTGAGACCGAGGAAATGTGCTCACTTCTGAATCCAAATGTCTATGACCCAATCCTATAATTATTAGTGCCAAATAAAATTTGCCTAAAGTAGCTGTGCAGTAGATCGTTGTGAGGGATGTGAGAGGCCATAAATAAAAAAAAACCTGTTGCATCATGGGAGCCAGTATTCCCTGTCATGATCTACCAGTACTCACATCGCAAATGAAGGTGGCTTTGAAGTCGTCGACGGTGACGTCTCCAAATGGAGGGATATGACGGATTTCTTACATGTTTAGTACTCTGGTGCTTTACAATGGCGGCCAATGTTTTTTTTGTCAGGGCCTAGGCAGCGTGATTAATTTTTCATTGGATGTGTTAAAGGTGTACTTGTATTCAGCCACAGCAAAGAGGTATATGCTTTGACGGGCGGACCAGGCAGCAGACTGTCAAGTGAATGCATGCCCTAAAGGCATGTGTTCTGTGCGAATGACGAAGGGTGTACGTTCTAAGAAGTGGCTAATGTGACTGACGGCCAAATACACAGACAGCAATTCGCAACTGAAGGTACAGTAGCGGGATTCCTCCTAGGACAGGTTTTTAGTGTACCAATAATGAAGTCCCTTGCATTGGTGCAAACAAGGAGAGAGGCATATGGCATAAGAAAAACTGGAGCCTATGTGGTTGATAAGGCTTTCTTTGCGCTGCAGAAGCATGCTTCTTTAAGGGGACACCACTTCAGATCTTTTGGCTTTCCCATGATGGAGTTCTAAAAGGGGCAAGAGTGGCGACGATGGAGGCAGGAATCGGTGATAGTAGTTTATCATGCCCAAGATTCTGGCAGTGCTTTGATGGTCCAGGGTGTGGGGAAGTTCTGAACGGCTGTTACCTTCTCAGGGAGGTGGTGGACTCCTTCAGGAGTGATTCAGTGCCCAGAGAATGATACTTTGTTTGTGCCAAAGGTACACTTTTCATACCAGACTACAAGGCCATTCTGTTATTAGCATCCAAGCACAATTCATACATGATAGAGGTGTTTTTCTTTGGAAGAAGAGATCAAAAGAATGTCATCCACATAATATACACAGAAGGGTAGGTTCCTTAAGATTCATTCCATGAGGCGTTGAAAAGTTGACTCATTAATTTCGTAGGCCAAAACACGGTCAATTAAAGGTGTATTTACCGAAGGAAGTGGTGATAGTGGTCATGGGGAGGTCTTTTGTGTTATTATAGTCACTTAATAATACCCGTTTAGGAGGTTAAGCGTGTAGAAAACTTAGCTTTGTGCTAGTAGGAGGTCAAATTGGTAATTTTTGGGCGAGGGTAGTGATCTGGTTCTGTGTTCATTCAGGCGCCTCTTATCTCCAAACAGACGCAGGGAGCCTTCTTGCTTCAGGGTGTTGTGGAAGGGTGATGACCATTGACTTGAAGCCTTATGTGCAAATGCCTATTTTTTTCCATTTTGGCGCGAACATTTGTTTAGCGTCTGGCAAACAGTAATGTGCCAGGTGTCTGAATCTGGTGAACATTGTTGGCCATATCATCTTGGTATAGTGATTAATACCATATTTCATTTCAACCATGGCTGTTTGGGAAAGTTCTGGACGGAAGACTTGCAGCTACAGCATGAAAAAGTGGGCCTAGGCACTAACACGGAAAGCGAGGTCCAAGGAGTTAGGTTGAAAAGATTTTGACTAGTAAGAGTGTATTGACTAATTTTTGGTAAGCAACATTAACCATGAAATGGAAATTTGAGATGAAATTTTCACCAAGGATTGGTAAGGTGATGTCAGCAACAAAAAACTTCCAACGAAATTTGACGCTTCCAAACGATAATGTGAAGTTCTCGTAACTATATGTGAGTATCGCAGATCCGTTGGCATAATACAGTTACATCAGGACAGGGCTTGCCCTTCTGGAGCTTTATTAGATAGTACAGGTTTTATTTCAAGCTGAGAAGTCCCAAAAGGCCCCAGCTGAATATTAGTGAGCTCCATTTGGACTCCACAATTGTGTATCAGTTCGATGAGATCTTCCTTCCTGCCTTTAGATTCATCAACATTTTCCCAATTCTGCATGAAACGGTTGGTGATTCTATTGTACACGTTTGCAGCTCTCCACACGAGAAGTAACCTGCAAATGAAGTACTCTGCATCTGCATATGTCAAACTATTTTTCCATCAAAGTGTGACTGCAGGGTAGCATTTATTGTGACTTTCTCTTCTAGGCAAGGGAAATTAATCAAAATACCCATCTCCACACTCGTAATCCTCAGGACAAGTTTTTCTTTGTTTGCAGTCAATAGACAATCATCTGAAGATAACTATGCTTATTGAAATATATAGCCATTTTTGTACCCTTTCATGAAAGAACTGATGAATTTCTGATCAATTCAAACACACGACAACGTGACAACCAATAAACTTTAGTATCGTACAGGAGCACAATAAAAAAATTTTCCCACGAAAAATATAACCAGTATAGAAAATACATTTTGCTAATGCATAGGCATCCTTTCGCCCCTTAGCAACCCGCCTCACATCCCCAGGTGACAGGTTAGCTGAACAGAAAGATAAAACTCTATTGAAGAGATTTAACTATTACGGATTAACCTATATCTCTTTCATCATCTGTCCATACGATAAAGAAGCTTTGATTAATGCAATGTTTACTATGACAAGAAAGAAATTATTAGTGTTTGATAGGAAAGCGGTTGTGGATCATAGAGTTTTTCTTTTGAATTGTTTGAGTAACATTGAAACAGATACTGGACGTTTTAATTTCAGTTTTTTTTATTAAAGATAATCTGCATTATGAAGTGGTTAAATGGACTGTGGTACAATAGGGACTCTAATTCTCCACAAATTTATTTATTTTTTCTATTTCACTTAAAAAAAATCAGTTAAAGTGGAAGTTATTTTAAGTTGACAAATGAATAAGATATATTTTCTCAAATGAAACATTTGAATGACACGATTTTGGTAAAATATATATTTTTATTAAAATTACACTTGAATAAATGCGTTTGTGTGTAAAAATAGGGCAATTTCTTGAATGCATTTTCCTAAAATAGGGGAATATTTGGCTGATATACTTTTGAAGGGATGAAGCATGGTGGGTAATGATTTAGCTATACAAGGAAAAGGTTATTACCTACAGTAGTTGAAGCCAGCTTGAGGGATTCATGGAATTGTACCCCAAGAAAGAGGATGATGGGGATAGGAAAAAGGCCAAACATACTTTTATTCATTCCAGACTTAACCCGAGTAGCCAATGAATTCAACCAACAGCTACCCGAGCAATAATGAGCCCGAAGTACTTTACACTATTTGTTGAGCGACCACCAGAGGACCAATGGAAAACGTATTTAGACTCCTGTGTGCCAAGTCTTTTAGATAGTGTGATGTGATCATAGTTTGACATTTAAAAAAGAGGGGCTTGTAAAATTTGCAATAGAGAGAAATTGAGTTTGAATGCGAGTGATGTACTGATACTACTGAAATCATGAGCTCTAGGTCTGAGAGCCAGAGGATTTTAACGATTTATAGACTGGTCACTGACCTTGTTCATCCAGGCTGAAACCAAGGTTTTAGTGATCCTTCTTTTAGTTATACCCGAGCTAACAAACAGTGATGTTATTCAAGGTCGGTGTGCTGCTGTACATTCAAGGTAATACCTCTAACTTTTAACTGGGTCATAGTAACAATTGTTCTGAATCATTGGTTAGAGAACCTAGACTCCTAATTTGAGAGGGTCCAAATCTACGGTCCATTGCCCTTGGATTTTTAGTCATTGCAATAAACTCAGGGATGAAGACAAGAGTCCCCACCCCCCCTCCTTGAATGGGTGATGTATGAAAAACCATGAAGTTCACTGATTCTCTTAGCTGATTCTAAAGGGACATATGGGGATAAGGAGGATGACAGAGAAGATAATGAAACACCTTTTCAGGCCTGGCCTGCATAAGGACGTGAGCCAGTCTTGCCGTGCATGTCACGTTTGTCAGACGGCTGAAAAGCACAAGTATAT
>NC_090751.1:49886176-49888676 GCF_036898095.1 Palaemon carinicauda
AATAATAATCACGGTAATGCTAATAATAATTTTTCTCCTAACAGAGGTGATAGGCCAAACATAAACAATCCAGAGAAATTGAGGACATCAACGTGCTTCTTTTGCAATAAGAAGGGGCACGTAAAGAGTATATGTTATGCGTTTAAAAGAGCGCAAGATGCTAATAATAGGCCAGTGATGGGTGTGGAAAAGAGAGAGGGAGAAAATATCCCGTCAGGGGCCGCTGATCAATGACTACCCGGTTGTTTTGACAGATATTTGTCCATGGGTAGTGTCTCCTTCGCCAAATCGTCTGAGAAAAGACGAGTGCGTATTTTGCGTGATACTGGTGCAGCGCAGTCTTTGATCCTAATGGAGGCATTACAATGTAATTTTTACCGGAATGGGGAATTTGTGTTATTTGCTGGTTTACCTGATACGGTAAAATCGTATGCCATTGAAAATTTTAATTTAATCTGCCGTTCCTTTGCAGGGAATTTGAAATTGGCCATAATAGATAAATTCCCGGTTAGGGAGGTTGATGGGGTGATAGGGAATGATGTGGCTATGAAGAATAATACTACTCCCATATTGATAAACCTTGATAGTGAAGTAGCAGCAGTTACTCGTTCTAGTGCTAGAATTGTTGACGCAGCAGAGTCAACAATTGATGTAGATTTAAGTAGTTTAGATGGTAGTGATAGCCTAGCTGTAGATCTTGGAATGTTAACGGACAAGTTAAATTGAACTACTGAAGAGCTTACCAAGGCCGAGAAAAAGGAGTTTCGGGAACTCCCTATCGAGTCAGGGGAGGGGTCTGATATGACTGGTCCCAAATTCAAAATAATTAATAATATTTTATATAGGTTGAGTAGGTCTATGGAGGTGGATAATGTTGATCAGGAAATTGTGAAACAGATAATGGTTCCCGTTGGTTACAGGAAGGAGTTAATGTCATTGGCGCACGAAAGTGATTTGGCCGGCCATTTTGGAATTCATAAAACTTCCTGCAAATTGTTAGGGAATTATTATTGGCCGAAGTTGAAGGCGGATGTAAAGAAATTTGTTAATAGTTGTGATGTCTGTCAGAGGGTCGGTAAACCCAATCAGCAGATTCCAAAATCGCCTCTATGTCCTATTCCCATAGTTTCCGAACCTTTTAAGGAAGTCATTATTGATGTGTTTGGCCCATTACCGAAGACGCGTAGTGGTAATGAGTGTATTTTGACAATAATGGATAGGATGTCTCGATATCCCGAGGCAATACCACTACGTACCATAAAAAGCATTAAAATTGTTGACATACTAATTGACTTTTTTACCAGGTTTAGGATGCCTAAAGTAATTCAATCAGATTGTGGATCTAATTTCATGAGTAGGCATTTCAAAGATAAAATGGAAGAGTTGAATATAAAACATGTGACCTCTTCTCCATATCACCCCGAAAGTCAGGGAGTTCTGGAGAGATTCCATCAAACCCTGAAGTCTATAATAAAGAAGTATTGTTTGAGCCATGGTTCTGAATGGGATAAGGAATTGCCTTTTTTGTTATTCGCTTTTCGTTCTGTCCCAAGCCAGTCTTTGGGTTTTCCGCCTTTCAACCTTGTGTTTGGTCATTGTGTTCAAGGGCCTCTCGATGTGGTTCATGAGTCTTGGGAGGGAGACATCCCTGAGATAAATTTATTGGATTATGTGTCTTATTTTGGCGATAAATTAACCAAGGCTTGGAAATTTGCGGGTGAAAATTTATTATGTAGCCAAAAAAGAATGAAGTACTTTTTTGATAGAAAGTCCAAAGCACGCGACTTTGTGGTAGGCGATAAAGTGTTGGTTTTGTTACACTTCCCAGGGAATCCATTGAAAGCTTCTTTTTCAGGTCCTTTGAAAATTTTGAAAAAAGTAAGTGAAGTTAACAATTTAGTGGAGACATCCCAAAGAAGGAATCCTTTTCAACTGTATCATGTAAATATGTTGAACTCTTATATGGAACGGGAGAAAGTCATTCCCGTGGCAATTGGGAATACGGTAGATTCTGAGAACAATAACCATTTTTCTTTTTCAGAGGGGGAAGTTATTGATGATAATTGTTTCAATGGATGTGAATGAAGGTCGGATAATAGAAAGTCGTTGGAAAATTTTGCGGGAGTAATTTCACATTTAGGTAAGGAAGAACAAAGGTCTTTGAAAAAATTAGTATCTAATTATAAGGAATTATTTTTGGATGTACCGGGTAGGACTTCGGTCCTTGAACATGATGTAGATGTAGGTAGCGCCGCTCCTGTGAAACGATCTCCTTACAGGTTGAATCCCTTCAAAAATGAGGTTGTAGCGAAGGAAGTGGATTATATGTTAAAACATGACCTAATTGAACCTAGTCAAAGTCCTTGGTCATCACCGATTGTATTGGTGAAGAAATCCGACGGTGATTTCAGGTTGTGTTTTGATTACCGTAAGTTGAATGAGTTATCTAAACCTGATTGTTATCCCTTACCTTGCATTGAGGATTGTATTGATCGAATGG
>NC_090751.1:49896176-49906176 GCF_036898095.1 Palaemon carinicauda
ACCTCTGATGCACGCCTTCACTTGACAGTCTGATGCCTGGAGCTCCCGTGAACGCCGACATCTCTTGGCCGTGGCTGAATACAATTGCACCCTTCAACATGTCCCTGGAAAAATGATTCCCGTTGCTAATGCCCTATCAAGAAACACGTTGGCCGCCATTCAACTGGAATTGGATTACAACACCTTGACTGAACACTAACGACAGGATCCAGAGTAACGAGCATGTAGGACATCCTGTACATCTCTCCATTGGGAAAACGTCCCCCTTGACGACTCCAAAACCACCCTCCTCTGTGATGTCAGTATTGGTAGACTGTGACCGTGGATTCCTACTCCCATGCTCCGACAGGTGTTTGATTTCATTCGTGGCCCCTCTCATCCCTCACACCATTCTACTGCACACCTGCTGAAGACGAAGTTTATTTGGCACGGTATTAATAAGGAGGCTAAGGATCTGGTCCGCATAAAACTTCCAAAGTACATCGATACACGGATTCAGGAGTGGGCACCTTTCCTCAACCTTAGTGTTGTTTTGTCCACATTCACGTCAGCATTGTAGGCCTCCTATCCACATCATCACAAGGATATCGTTACCTGTGTACCGTCATCGACCACTCCACTCGTTGGCCTGAAGCCATTCCCATGGAAACTGCAACATCCTCCTTATGTACATCCACCTTACTCTCAGCATGGATTGCAAGATTTGGTATCCCGGAGCATATTACTTCTGGTAAGGGTACCACTTTCACCTCTCCATTGTGGACATAATTAGAAAATCTCCTGGGCATCACCCTACATCAGACAACTGCCTACAACTCCGCTGCCAATGGAATGGTTGAACGTGTTCATCACATCCTAAAGCAGCTTTGATGTCCCTCTGCAAGAACTCCAACTGGTTTACTCAGCTTCCCCGAGTTCTCCTGGAACTACAGACCAATCATAAAGATGCGCTGGACATCTCGACTGCTGAAATGGTGTATGGCAATCCGTTGCTCTTTCCTGCCAATTTTTTTTTTTCCTTCTGCAACCTCCTCCAACGATTTCGAGCGCATACGTCACGTCGTGGGAAAATTTACTCCATGCCGCCAGATCTACAAGCCCTCAGCGAAGCATCACATACCGACAGACTTGCACTCTTCAACACACATCTTCCTACGCAACCACACTAGCAAGCCACGGCTAATGCCCCCTTACACGGGCCCTTTCCTCGTGATCCGACGCAATCCGAAAGCATTTCTACTAAACATTCGTGGCAAAGAGGACTGGTTCTCCATTGATCGTCTAAAACCTGCTTATCTCCTGCCAGATGACCCGCCTACAGTTTGCCTCTCTCGATCAGGGCGCCCTATTTAACATGTACAGTATGTCATTATCTTGGGGGAGCCATGTACCACCCACGTGTCCAACGAGCACACATAGTTAAAAACATTTCTCTTTTTTTATATATATTATAGTTTGTATCTTCGCTCTCCCCTCGCACTGACAGCAACTTGTATCAACCTCTGTGCCTACTTCATTGCTAACTGTTAACAGAACCAGTTGCCAGCTTAACAAAAAATAGCATGTTTGTATTCTGTCATCTTACTGGGACCTAGTGTGTATATATACTCGATGTGTTATAATAAAGTTACTCAGTTGCATTCATCTTGCCTTTGACTCTCAACCTACTCTTGGCTCGTCAAAGTAGCCTACAGTGTTTCGGGGTCTTAGGATATGTTTGTGGTGAGGATTGGTGTGTGTCCTTTTTCTTGAAACCCGCTATTACTGCTGTAGTATGTTCAAAATTCTGGCATAATGCAGCTTTCAATGTCACTTGAAATAAACAGTAAAAATAATTGAAACAAGATTGATTAAGAAGTAGTTTAATTTCGACAACAAAAATTTGTTTTCTAAGTGTTTGACATAAAGGATAACATGATAGATGACTTCTTCAAATGAATTTGATCAAATTAGAGTTAATTAATTTACTGGAATTTTGAAGATTTTTATTATATTTATTTTTTTGTGCTTGTAATTTCTCACTAGTTTCAGATAACAAATGAACTGTTTCATGGCACCTGCTAAAGGAAGGGAACGCAAAGAGGACATTCAATTTACTTCAGGATAATCTAAGTCACATAATACTTAAAATTATAGAGCAACAGAGCTTTGCCACGTCTGGCCTACTTCTTACTCAAACCCATCTTCTGCGCGGGTTATATGGAATTCTTAATGAGGGGCTGTAAGGACCCACTGGGTAGAGGAGTAGGATAACGCAATGTCCTGTATCTAATGCAATTCCCTATCCGCCTTCTCCGCTTCCGTCATGTACCTGGGGGTAAACATGAGAGCTCAGACAGTTATACATGGTCAGCATCTCTATGACAACAGTTATTTGCAACCGACCCTCCCAAGATCGTGCTTCTTAATGAACCTAATATTACATTAACGTTAAGACACCATTTCACAATTTATTCTTATTTTTATATTTATTGTGACAAAATCCACCCTAAAAAATTCCAGGCTCCCCTGAGTCTGAGAACAACAAATTGATTTTGGACTGAATTAATGTTGTTAACTTTTAACAAAAAAACTCATACTCAACCAATGATTATATGTTCAAAATGAGGCTACCAAGATCTATGGGTAAGCCTGAATACTACTGTGATCATACAACATAAGAAAAATACTCAGAGAGAAAAAGTTGGCTATTACTCAATAAGAAATATATTGTGCAATCAGTACATCATCAATAAAAAGAAATATACTCCAGATAATATATATGAGACTGAGTAACATCCAACTAAAAATTCCTTAACAGAACATAAACTCTTACTCCCAGATACTTAACTTAAGTTTTGTGTGAGTCATTAGCGAATGTAATTAACGATACACAAGTTAGACAATCAATCCCCTTTCACATTAGCCATAAAACTGGATCCAGACTTTCACCCCTGAATCTGAAAAAGAACTACTGTGCATTTCTGGTAAAATATAGTGTGGTATTCTTTAATATCTCCCAAACTAACTAATTAATGAGAATGGTATTTTGACACAGCACTCTAAAGACCTCACCCTAAGTTTTTGTATAAAAGCGCAATGGCAAATATCGTTACTGTTGTCCTAATAATGCCTGAGTCAAGTTAATCGGGAAAGTAGGTAAAACAATTTGAATACCTATCCTCCCCCATCCCAATCCTCTCTTTCCCTCCCTCTGTCTTGACCCTTCTATCCATCCAGTAACCTCCTTTCCTAGTCTCTCCGGTGTTGCTTACTCTACCTTTTCTGTACCCTGTTATATTTGCTAATAACTGATAGCATTGATATGTTGGATTCTTGTTATAGTTCTTGTCAACATTACATGATATTGTTTCTTTCGTCTTAGGGTTTAAAGAGTTTAGAGTCTTTAGCCTATTCATACAACTTGATGAATGTCCCCTTATGGCTTCTTTTTATTGTGTAAAAATAATTAAACACATTTTACAAGTACAGGATTCATGGTTCTTACTTCCTTGAAAGGCTCGTGTGGAAAACACCACAATAACTGTAGAATACAAACATAATTATACAATGATATAAATAAATATAGTATTTAAAACTGATAAAAAAATTTACGAACTACAAAATTTGTTGGATTGATATGCAAAATTAAACATGTATATTAATACACGCACACACACACACACACACATATATATATATATATATATATATACATATATATATTTATGTATATATATATATATATATATATATATATATATATATATATATATATATATATATATAAATATATATATATAATATATATATATATATATATATATATATATATATATATATATATATATATATATATATATATATATATATATATATATATATATATAAATATATATATATAATATATATATATATATATATATATATATATATATATATATATATATATATATACATAAATATATATTCCATTAGGAAGGGATGGTATCAGGACGGTAGCCCTTTCTCTTGAAACCCGCTAATAATGCTGCAGTATGCTTAAATTTCTGGTATAATGTAGCATCCAATGTCGCTTAAGATAAACAGCAAAAATAATTGAAACAAGAATTGATTAAGAAGCAGTTTAATATAGCAAACAATAATGTGTTTTTCTAAAGTGTTTGACATAAAGGACCACAGAATAGATGACTTTCTTTAAATGAGTTTCATCAAATTAGAGTTGATTAATTTACTGGAACTAGGAAGATCTTTGTTATATTTACTTAATTTTGAGCTTGTAATTTCTCATTAGTTTTAGATAACAAATGAACAGTTTCATGACACATGCTAAACGAAGGGAACGCAAAGTGGACATTTTATTTACTTTAAGATATTCTAAGTCACAATACTTAGAATTAGGGAGTAACAGATCTTTGCTACGTCCGACTAACTTCTCCCTCAAACCCCTCTTCTGGCTGCGTTATATGAAACTCATCTTAGAGAGGGCCTGTAACGACCCCTTGGGCTCTAAGGTAGCAGAGCAGGATAACGCAACGTCCTGCTGCTAATGCGAGGCCCTGTCCGCTTTTTCCACCTCCAGCGTGTACCTGAGGGCTCCCATTAAAGGACCTTGCCTGAGGGTAAACATGAGAGCTCATGCGGTAACGCTTAGTCAGCATATTTATGACGCCAGTTGTCTGCATCCTACCCTCTTAGGATCGTGGCAGCGGGATTGCATGTCACCAACCTTGTCACCTGCTTCTCAACAAATATAATATTACATTTATGTTAAGACACAATTTTAATCTCCTCTGAATATAAGAACAACAAATTTACTTTAAGAATGAAATAATGCCGTTAACTTTTAACAAAAGAATCCATCCCATTCAATGATTATATGTTCAACATGAGGCTAAATACCACTGTGATCATAGAACATAAGAAAAATACCCAAAAAGAAGAAGTTGGTTATTGGTCTAGTCAATAATAAATATTGTGCAATCAGTACATCATAAATGAAAAGAAATATACTTCATATAGTATATATGACACTCAGTAACATCCAACAAAAAATTCCATAACAAAACATAAACTCCAATTCCCAGATACTGAAGGAAATTGTGTGAGTCAATAGTGAAAGCAATTGGCGAGATGCAAGTTAGACAACCAATGCCTTGTATATTAGGCATAAAATTGGATCCAGACATTCGCACCTGAGTCTGAAAAAGAATAATTATGCATTTCTGGCTAAATACAGTGTGTTTTTCTTTAAAATCTCCCATACTAATTCCTTAATGTGAATGGCACTTGAACACAGCACTCTAAAGACCTCCCCCTAAGTTTTTTATGCAAAGGTGCATTGGCAAATATCGTTATTTAAGGCCTTTACTCTTGCCCTAATAAAGCATAAGCCAATTGAATCCAGAAAGTAGGTAAAGAAATTGAAATACCTACACTCCCCCATCCAGCATCTCTCAATCCCTCCCTCTGTCTTGACCCTTCTATCCCTCAAGTAACCTCCTTTCCTAATCTCTCAGGTGTCACTTACTCTACATTTTATGTAACCTGTTATATTTGTTAATAACTGGTAGAATTGATATGCTTGATTCTTATTATAATACCTATCAACATTACATGTAATTTTTTCTTTTTTCTGTGTGTTTAAAGAGTTTAGAGTCTCTAGCTTATTTATCCCACTTGATGAACATACCCTCAGGGCTTCTTATAATTGTGTAAAAATAATGAAACACAAATTTTCCAAAGGCAGGATTGATGGGCTTTAGAATACAAAAAGAATTTTACTATGACACAAATAAATATCATATTCAAAACTGATAAAAACCTACAAACTACATGATTTGTTGGATTTATGTTTAAAAAAATACACATTCATATTAACATACACACACACACACACACACTCATATATATATATATATATATATATATATATATATATATATATATATATATATATATATATATATATATATATATATATATATACACGAGTGAATTATAGCATAAATATTGTGTTTCTTATGCTGCATTCTGTTAGTGTGTGTTTCCAACAAACATAAAGCTTCACTTAGATCAGTGATTCTTACCCCTTTTCAGTGTTCGCACCCTTTTCAAATCAGCAGTCAGTTCTCGCAACCCCTGGATTTTGAATATATGAAAATGCTAAAGATAAAAATTTGATGTAATAATAACACTTTTTTTTTTTTTCAATATTCATTCATACAGCTTAAAGTTCTTTCAAGAGAAAAAATTATGAGTTTGTATCTACAAGAATATTTTTGTTTATCTGGTTCAAAAATTACATTTTTTTTTGTTTTGCCTGTACTGCACTGTAACCTAGTGACTTCGTTGTTGCTGTTTTTTCTACATAATGACATCAAATTTTGGTGTCTTAGTACCGAGTGCTACTCGCATGTCATGTTCAGAATTCAGCTTATTTCTGCTTTTCGTTTTGATGTGAAGTAGACAAGAAAATCCTTGCTCACACAAGTAAGTAGTTGCAAAAGGTACCAGCACTTCGACTGCTTTCGTTGCTAGTGCAGGGTATGCTTCCAGCTGAGAAGCCCAGAAGTGGTCCAACTGACTATTGGTGAACTCCATTTGGATTCCACGATTGTGTCTCATGTCGATGAGATCTTCCTTGATGCTGCCATCATCATCAACATCTTCCAAATTTTGCATGAAAGGGTTCAAGATCCAGTTATTACAGGCTTTTAACTCTCATCATGAGAAGTAACCATCAAAGGAAGTACACAGCATCTGCATATGTTCAACAATTTTTGCAACAAAGGTTGGAGGCACGGTAGAATTTTCTGTGACTGTCTCTTCCAGGCAGGGGAAATTTACCAAATTCCCCATCTTCACACGCTTTATCCACAAGACTAGTTTTTAATTGAATGCAGTCAATTTCTCGCTTGCAGTCACAATGATGTCCCCTTCCCTACAGAGAGAGATTGAGTTCATTGAGTGCTGAAAACACATCAGCCAAGTAGGCAAGCATCTGAACAAAAATAGGGTCATATATATATATATATATATATATATATATATATATATATATATATATATATATATATATATATATATATATATATATATATAAAAGTGTGTGTGTGTGTGTGTGTGTACATACATACACACACACACACATATATATATATATATATATATATATATATATATATATATATATATATATATATATATATATATATATATATATATATATTGTGTGTGTGAGTGTGTGTGTGTGTGTGTAACACCTTCCTTTCAGCACTTGCGATGCACCAATAAAAATGTACGCATCACAATTCATTCTCTAAAAATACTGCAGTGACTACACTGCTGTAGTGATGATCAACGTTACGTATAGCTTATCGCCCGTTGAAATATGTATTGTAAAGAAAGCAAAAAAATACGGAAATAAAACAGGACGAAAGCAATCTTCCATAGTACTTTATATGTATCGATAAAAAGAAATTAAAACAGGGAGACCATAACTCACTTAAGCAGAAGAATATACGTGTTGATTGCGCGGGTGGGGAGTGTGGTTTGGTGTGAGCACTTGGGTCGGGTGTGACCGTGTGAGACGTGAGAAAAACTCTCTCTCTCTCTCTCTCTCTCTCTCTCTCTCTCTCTCTCTCTCTCTCTCTCTCTCTCTCTCTCTCTCTCCTACGTGTGCTATACTCGTCCTTTCCTTGTTCATCCAGATCGCATACGTGTACCCGGGACTCGAGTTTGTTGCAACTTTAGCCCTTCATTAGGAGAACAGATTTAGGTATATCTCTTTGAACACTGTTTAAGACTAAGCAACAAGTTTTTTGTTCAGGAAAAAATATAAAGCGTAGGTAAAAACTTATTTTCTTCAATATTTCACAGGTATCCTCGCACCCCTTACGAACCAGGTGGCACCCCCGGTTAAGAACCCCTGACTTAGGTGTTAAGACTAATCCTCAGCTTATTGATAGTTTGTTCCATTTTGTATATGGAAGGGAGACGGAATGCAAATGCATTTCTGCATTTTATGTCAGCAAAGTAGCCTGCCAGTCATGAATATCATTGGAAAATTTCTCGGTCAAACAAATACTGAGACAACAAATATTCGATACCTTAATTATGATTGTTAATGTAAATACACCGTAAAATTTTTGATCAACTTATATAACACATGATCACATTTATTCTACCTTTTAAAGGAGGTAAAGCCCATAAAGCCTGCCTTTGGAAAACGTATTTTCATAATTTTTACACAATCAAAAGAAGCCCTCAGGGCAGGTTCATCAAGTTGGATAAATATGCTACCGACTACAAATTCCTCATACACTGTGATGAAAGACAACAATATCATGTAAAGCTAATAAGAATTATAGCAATAATCCAACATATCAATTCTATCAAAGACTAAGCGACGCCGGAAAGACTAGGAAAAGAGGTTATTGGAGGGATAGGATGAGGGTCAAGACAGAGGGAAGGAACGAGAGGGTTGGGATGGGGAGTGTGGGTTGCTTTAACCACTTACCTAATTCACTTGGGTTAGGCTTTATTAAGACTGGAGTAAATGCCTCAAGTAACGGTATTTCCCACTGCATTATAATTTTTTGAAATTAAGGGGAGGTCTATAGAGTGTTCTGTGAAATACAATTCTGATCAGGTAATTAGTATGGGAGACATTAAAGAAAAACACGCTTTTTACCAGAAATGCATTAGTAGAATATAGTTAATAAAATGCATAAGCATTTATATATAGAACGATCATTATGTTATGAAGACAAAGGGAGGGAAAGAGAAGGGGTTGGGGACAGGGACCGTAGGTATTCAAACTGCTTTACCTATATAGTGATTCACTTAGCTAAGGCTTTATTTGGATGAGTAAACGCATTAAGTAAGAGATTTCCTAATGCACTATATGTAAAATTAGGGGGATGTCTATAGAGCTCTGTGTCAAATTACCACTCTGATCAAGTAATTAGTATGGAAGTTATTAAAGAAACACTATTTTTTGCTAAAAATGCATTAGTAAATAAAATACATAAAAATTTACATACGGAACAATCATTATGTTATTCACACATAATTCTCGGACACAAATGTAGCTAACAAAATATTTCCAAGGATCATAATGACCATGAAAAAATATTCATAAAACAAATAAGAAAAGAAAAAACAATAAAAGCATTATCATTAAAATATCAACAAACGATTAAGAAATCAATAAATGTAAAATTAATAAATAAAAAAAAATCCTCATCATCACCATCTCTTCCTACGCCTATTGATGAAAAGGGCCTCGATTATATTTCGCTAGTCGTCTCTATCGTGAGCTTTTAGTTCAATACTTCTCCATTCATCATCTCCTACTTTGCCCTTTATAGTCCTCAGCAATGTAGGCCTCGGCCTTCCAACTCTTCTAGTGCCAGTTGAACGTTTGGTGAAATAATCTTTCTTGGGGATTGTGAAGAGCATACCTAAACCATCTCCATTTACCCCTCATGAAAATCTCAACCGCATATGGTACTTAAGTAATCTCTCTTATAGTTTCATTTCTAATCCTGTCCTGCCATTGAACTCACAATATCCTTCTGAGGTCTTTATTCTCAAAAACTGGCAAGTATATTGGAGATTGTTTCATGGTCATACCGTGAGTCATGTTCATACAGTAACACAGATCTTACTAAACTGATATATAGTCTGATTTTTATATGTAATTTCAGGCGATTTTATTTCCAAATTTAACTTAACCTACTCATTGTTTGATTTGTTTTTTCAAACTCTCACTAAAATCAAATTTGATACACCCCTTATTGGAGATCATAGTTCCTGAATACTTAAATGATTCTACCTCATTAATCCTTTCTCCTTCCACTGATATTTCATCTTCCATTGCATACTCAGTTTTCATCTTCTCTGTCTTTCTTTTATCTATCTTCAGCCCAACATTGTGTGCATTCTGGGAAGCAAGCATTGCAAATCCATTGATTTTCTGGTAACAAGGACAGCATTATCAGCATACTCCAGGTCA
>NC_090751.1:49911176-49921176 GCF_036898095.1 Palaemon carinicauda
CTGGTGGGCCGGGAAGTCGGGGAAAACTCGTTGGGAAGAGACTGATGTCTCGCCAGGTAAATCCTGAACTGCAGATTAGCATTTAGGTTCCGACTTCTTTTAGAGCCTCTGGTGGCATAGTTGGAAGTGACCTGGCCATTCATTACATGGGGCTAGGGTTTGATCCCAAGTATGAGGTAGAAATTTATATATATATATATATATATATATATATATATATATATATATATATATATATATATATATATATATATATATAGATAGATAGATAGATAGCCATGTCGTCCAGATGGAAGGTTCATAATAGTAACTTCCAAGGGATATATGAACTACAGTGATATTCCTAGAGAATTTACCTTTAGGTCTCCAGAATTCTAACTCCTGGCGCAAATATCCTTAACATTCTCTGAAGGATATCGCATAATCAGGGAGCGTATATCTTGTTAGGACACATAGCGATCTTCACCCTGAATAGCGTTTTTGCTTCGAGGGGGAAGAGTGGCAATTTTGGAAGGGGAGCCGTTATCAAGGTTACCCTATTTCCCATACTACTATTGAGTATCAAGATGGGGCCATATCCAAGATGGCAGACATTCCTTGTAGCATTGAGCATGGTGCTACAGATATAGCAGTTTTGGGATGGATTCTGCGAAGGCCTTTTCTATAGAAAAGGAGGGTGGGTCCATCAAGACGACATGGCCGTCTCACCCAAAAATAGATTTTTCGCTTCGCTTCAAAATCCGTTTTTTGGGCTCAAGCCATGTCGTCCTGATAGAAGTTTACCAGAGAATTACTAGAAAGTACTGTATCTGTGGATTTTCATCGGTGCCTTAACCTTAGGATAATTTTTCTATGGTCTTCGGGACCATTGTGACCAATGACGTTATCGTTATCCATCATTACCACTAATCATAGCCAATGTTAGTGCTTCCTGCCCCCTACAGGGAAGAGTCATACTAGACAGTAGAAAAGGGGCCTCAAGGTTAGCATATATTTTATGAACAACCATAAGTATCCACCAGGTATACAAACTGTCTCACGGTTTGTACATATTGTCGGAACAATATCAGTGTCAACTATATCCATTGTTTGTAAGCATACCATGATATGAGGTTTACTTAAATGATTAAGTCAAAGACTTCTGGTATCTTTAATATGCAAATTGCTGGGCGAAAGAGAACGCAATTACATTTTAATAGACATTTATTTCTAATAAATGACTAAATGGAATAACGAGTGAAACGAATGTAACATGTTAAAGGAATTATACATGCAACATATACAGAAATAATTTTTCCTTCCTTGAGAGGGAGGAAATGATGAGTGCCACCCTAAGACTGAAAAACTTTAAATTTTTCCTTTATAATTTCTGTAAATGTTTTATCCTATCAATACTCTGTAGTACGTACACACGACACAAGTGTTATCTGTATAATTCCACACCTGAGATTTTGAACAGACTTAGTGTCACCATGGTGACACTCACTTAAAAGGTATTACATCGGAAGTGTCAACACCTTTTCCCTTTAATTGATAGTCCCAATCAATTTACTGTTCATCGCAGTTCTTAGACGACAGGTTTTAATACATTACCTGCCGCCACCACATAATGCTACAGTTCATGGACTTGCTTAGCGTAGTGTTTGTAGAACACTCTGGATGATTTCCATCCAGTATATGAGCGAAGACGCTCAAAGTACATATACTGAAAAAAGTTCAGTGATGAAGCAATTTTCCTTGGATCATGACCTGCGGGTGTACTGTCAAGATCCGCTCTGCGAATAAAGTAGTTGATCTTCACCCTCAGTTGTTTTAAGGATAAGTTTGATCCAGAGGTTTCTCCTTTGAAGAGCTGTCATCCCCTGAAGTCTGAAGTTCTACGAAGATAGACCTTTAGACACTCTACAGGGCATAGAGAGATATCTTCCTTCAGAGGGCATATTCTCCAGGGACCCCATCTTTTAGTTGGTAGCTCGTTCTTAGCGAGAAAGGTTGGATCAGGAAAGAGATTCAGTTCTCCCGCTTCTGTGAACTGAATATGGCCCTCATTTCTTGATAGGGCTACTATTTCACTAACTCTAGCCCCAGAGGCTATAGCAAAGATGGAAAATAACCTTCTGGGTTAGATCCTTGAGGGAACAATCTTCAATGCTCACAGATGAGGCATAATGTAGGTCCTTGTCCAAATGACCATGTGATGGGCTTCGGAGGTGCTGCAGGCCTAAGCCTTGCGCATGCCTTCGGAATCTTATTAAAGATTTCATTCGCCAGATCCACTTGAAAGGCATATAGAAGAGGTCTAGTCAAGGATGACTTGCACATAGTTATCATGTTAGCTGACAGACCTTGATTATGAAGGTGGACAAAGAAGGACAGACAGAAGTTCATTGGAATTTCTTTCGGCCTTTTGCTTTTGCAAAAAAGCAACCCACTTTTTCCAAGATGACTCATATTGTCTTCTAGTTGACTTAGACTTGTATTCTTCTAAGACTTCTATATCGCCTTCTGAGATTCCAAATCTTTTCCTTACCGCTAGGGTGAGAAAATCATGAAATGAAGGGTTTGGGCTCTCTGTGATGAATCAAAGGCAATTAACTTCTGAACCCTCTGAGATAGTGCTGGGTTCAGTACGAGGGCCAGCGTCAGCCTCAGTTCCTTCACTAGAGGGAACCAGTTGCTCTTGGGCTATTTGGGAGCCACCAGAGCTGCCCTTCTCTGGAAGGATCTCAGCGTGTTGAGAACGTTCAGCAGGAGATTGGATGGAAGGAACAGGAATTCCTGAGTCCATCTCTTCCATACTAGAGACGTGGTGTCCGTTATTTCCTCTAGAGGATCCTCGTATAGAGCTACATATCGAGGAAGATTCTTGATGACGCTCGTCACGAAGAGGTCGATGTGCAGCTCAGGGACTTGTTCCCATCTGGGAGAGAATGGGTCTGTATCTGTGGACCATTCTGACCCTATCGGCTTGAGCCTGAGTAGAGCGTCCGCTGTCACATTGCGGATCAATTGTACATGAACTGCTGATAGGCGCCATCCCTTTAGGTAAGTGGTAACTAACATCACCTAGACTATAAGGGACGGTCTTGACCCTTGTCAGTTCAGATGTCTCATTATTGCTTCGATGTCCCAGATCAGCCTGAGGAGGCCTGATCTGCGTGGAGGTAGTTTCCCCAACCTCAACAGGACTACCAAGGCCTTGGGTAGAGATGACCAAGTCCCTTGCACTTTCCTCTGATGGGAGTGAACACCCCATTCTTCCGACGAGGCATGCATGCAGATGATCTTCGATAGTCGAGGTAGTTGCAAGGGCCCGGTCCTCAATAGGCTTTTGGCCTATTGGCTTATTGGTTGGGAAGCGATCAAGAAAAGAAAATGTCGGTCATTTTAGATCTCTACGAGCGTTTGATGCGTATCTTCTCCAGAATCTTAAAGCACCTTTCAGCTGTGCTCTTAGCGCTGGGTCTATCAGTACTGCGAACTGGAGAGAGTTCAGGACTCTTTCCTGTTAGTGTCTTGAAATCTTGACTGATTACCGTAGTCTCTTGACCGACCCTGCAATCACCTTTTACATCCCTAAGGGAAATGAGAACCAGTGTGACCTCAGGTTCCGATGGTTTTATAGCCATTAAAGCCTTTGAGCTGGAGAGAATCGAGACTTCATGAAGCTGATTTTGCATCACTGATGTTCCAGCCGCTTCTGGTGCTGCCCGCACCAGCCTTTCGTCCAGGTACTTTGTTACCTGAACCGTTTCAAGGCATAGTCATTACATGACTGCATCCGCAAATTTCGTGCAGATACTTAGGACTGTGTTTAGTCCGGAGAGTATGGCTCTTAGGACATACACTATCCTCTGTAACTTGAATCCTAGGTAGGAGGAGAGGGGGCGACTGACAAGAAGCTGCCAATAGGCACCTGTCAGGTCTATCAAGACTATGAACTCCCCTTTTTGAAATAGGGTCCTTATATTCAGAAGGATTAACATCCTGAACTTGCTGTTTCTTTTGAACTTGTTGAGTGGCAACAAGTCCAGAATGACTCTGAGTTTTCTTGAGGCCTTGTGAACACAAAACAGCCTTCCCTGGAATTCAATGGACTTTACTTTCCTTACCACCTATGCTCTAGAGCTCTAAGGTATAGTCTTCTAGAACGGGGTTGGAGTGTTGGAAGAGTTGAGGAAATGATGGTGGAAGCTTGTCTATTTTCCATCCTAGTTGAAACTTGATTAGGCCTTGGCCCCAAGGATCGAAGGTACAACGATCCTGATGGAACCTCCCTCCTACCAGAAGCTTCTCTTTGCTTCAACTGATCAGAAGATTTACCTCCTCGAGCGCCTGCCTGAGGCACCACGGTCATAGAAACTGTGGGATGTTGTTGAACAGACCAAGGAGAATGTCCAGACTTTTCCGTCTTCCTTTTAGGTTGGGGACCCACATCCGTGGAAGACTTTCTCTTTGAAGAGATGACCCACTTCTTGAGAAGACTCGTATTCTCCGTGGTGGCTTTTTCAATCACCTCTTTGACTCCCTCGTTTGGAAAGAGATCTTTACCCCAGATATTAGAAGATATCAGCATCCTGGCTTCATATTTCACTGTTGTGGCAGCGAACACGAACTCCCTATAGGCTCTCCTAGCCTTCATAAAGGCATATAGGTCTTTTGCTAAGGTGGCTATATGCATTATGGCCAACACCATGAGCATGTCAGGGGTACTTTGATGGGCTGAACACAACTCTATGCAGTTCTGTAGGGATAAGGAGGTTGTAAGTCTCTCCTTTGTCTCTTGTTCCTTGCACAAAAGAAACAGAAAGTTTAGGGAGATTCTCGCTAAACTGTCGTCCAGCGACGTCCGCGTCTAGTTTCCCTACTGAAAAGGTTAAGTGGACTTCCTTCCAATCCTTCTCCTGCATGGGTAAGGCTAGGGACAGAGGCTTGCACTCCTCAAGTGCGGGACATGGTTTGCCTGCCTCCATTGCCTTGGCAACAGATTTTAATGCCTTCCATGTAAAGGGGAATGTTATTGAAGCAGGAGCAAGAAAGGTAGGATGTCTCTTATTTAGTGCAAACACTTTCAACACCGAGTAACCTGCCTTTCTCAGGCTACTTGACAAAATAGCCTGTCCCTTATCATTGTCGAGAATCATGACTTCCTTCGGTTCCGTTTCTTTTCCTGATGTTGGTTCATGCTTCAGTCGAATGAAGCAATTAGGGAAAGCCTTAAAGCTTGGCCAAAACTAGATTCCGTCTAAAGGAACAGCTCCCATCTTTTCCGAGATGTAGAGTTTGCCGTCTAAAATCGGCATAAGCTCCACGTACCTCCAGGGATTGGTTTTGGAGCATGTTGGGAGGTGTTGGTCTTTGGGTCGCTTGTATGACCTTTGGGGACGACAAGAGGAGCTTCACAGAACTCTATCTTGAGTTTCGCTTCCTCCGTTTCACCTTGTTTGTGAAAGTTTTCCATTAGACCCATAAGACGGGCCAGTAACTGGTCCATTTTGTCTAATAGAAGAGTAGAAGTTGAAAATGTCGAGGTTAACGGCTTCAGAGCCGGCACAGACGGAGGCAATTCCGAAACGACATTGTCAACTTCTTCCTGGGGTGCATTCCTGCCCTCCGTCCCAAAGGCTATCTGGATGAAGGGAGGTGCGAATCGTTCCTGGAGCACCACTATTTCCCTATTTGCTTTCGGGAATAGTAAGCTACGCATCTTATCGTTAGGTAGGTATGGTCCTGGAGAGATCTTCTGGAACCCTCGTACCCAATTGCGTAGTTTCTTACGAGCCGCATCACTAGACGCCATTGACTTTGGATTATCAAAACCTTTGGACACTAATGTCCGACAGATATTGCAAACTTGGGGGTCCCAATATTGCAGGGATAATATTATAGTTGGCATGAAACCTGCATGCACTATGACTGTAAAAGTACTTACTTTTAAGATTGCAGAAGACTGCATCACATTTCATCTGGGGTGCCTCCTGTAAAGAAAGGAAAGCAGAATGAGTATACAATTGTTTATCTCACCTGATAAGCGATATGTAATTAGTCATCTTTAATTTTTATAGCTTGGGATAGTAAGCTAGAAAGGAATAGTGAGAGATACATACTTGTGTATCCTTTGCAAGCAATTGCTGTAAGCTTCCCCCAGTATTGAATATAAAGACTTTCCTTCATCAAGGCAACTCGAAAGAAAAGGGTTCTAACCCCTAGGGATAGAAAAAGTGTACACTGTCACTGACCCTTCTAATTATTTAATACTGTAGGGTAAGAATAAACTGATTTCCAATCAGAGTATTGAAGGAATTCAATTCTTTCAATATAGGTTTGGTCTCAGCAGAAGCCTGCACAAGGGTACCCAAGATATGTTAAAAATTAACTACTGTATAATCATACTATAGTTTTCTGTTTACAGTATATACTATATTGTAAAATACTGGCTACTGTATAATTATATATTGTAGTTCAGCCAGTGTGCTGCTGGTATGGCTAGCCTTTGGCGGCACGGTCCAGCCGACATGACGTCGATTGGACTAGGAAATATAAAAGACGCATATTTGTATATCCTACCCAGCCCATTTGCTGTGGCCTTCCCTTCCAATATTAAAACCATAGAGTTTCCTGATCATGGAAATTCAAAGATAAGGGTTGTAACCTTTAAGGATAGGAAGTGTACTACCACCGGCCCTTTAATTTATCTAATATTGTAAGGTAAAACGTAAACTGGTTTCTAATCAGTATATTGAAGAAATTCTATTCTTTCAATATAGGATTTGTCCCAGCAAACACCTGGGCAAGGATACCCAAGAAATATAGGAAAATAACTACTAGTATAATATATACAATAGTTTTCTATCTGCAGTATATACTATACTGCAAATATACTGACTACTGTATAACCATATACTGTAATCTACCCGGCATATAGCCGGCATAGCTAGTCCTTGCCGGCACAGCCCTGCCAGCAAGTTCGCTGAAAGAGAGAGAGAAAGCATGAAGTGAAGAACAGCCTTATTACTGTATATTTATACACAAAATAAGGATGTAAATATATAATTTACTGCCTTTCCCCAGAAATGGAAGGGGAGAATGCATCATTCAGGCTTCCATCCAACCAACAGTACCATCGCCTGCAAAGTAAGGCCGGCACATGGCCGGCAAGCTAGCACCCGGCAGCACTGGTACAGTCGGCATGCCGCCGGCTGAGTTAGTACCTCGTCAGCGCCGGCCCGGCAGCAGTACTTGTGGCCGGCAGTCCAGGGGCGGACTGAAAAACCTTGGTGACAGAAGACATTTCCCTCCAACAGCCATCGTGGCTGCCGGCAGCCGCCTTAGCTGCCAGCAGCCGTCATGGCTGCCGACAGTTGACATGGCTGCCGGCTGCTGACAGTTGACATGGCTGCCGGCTGCCGACAGTTGACATGGCTGCCGGCTGCCGACAGTTGACATGGCTGCCGGCTGCCGACAGTTGACATGGCTGCTGGCTGCCGGCAGCCAGCAGCCCTCATAGCTGCCTGCAGTTGTCATGGCTGCCGACAGCCGGCATGGCCGGCGGCAGCTATCGTGGTCGCCGGCAGCCGCCATGGCCGCCAGCAGTCGTCATAGCCAGCGGCAGCCATCATGGCCGCCGGCAGCCGTAATGGCCGCTGGCAGCCGTAATGGCCGCTGGCAGCCGTCATGGCCGCCGGCAGTTATACTAGCCACCAGCAGCCGGCAGCTATCATGGCCGTCGGCAGCCGTCATGGCCGCCAGCATCCATCCTGGTCACCGGCAGCTGGCATAACCGCCGGCAGTCAGAAAACAGCTGTTAAGTAGGAGTCCGGCCGGCCCTGCAATTCACCGGCAATCGGTGGGATTGCAGGACGGCGGCCCAAAGAGTTGCAATGGCAAGGCCATCACTAAAGGACAGAGGGAGGAGGGAAAAGGGTCTTGTATGAGGTGAGAAAGAAGCCGTCAAGGTTGCCAGTCCTACCACACCCATAAGAAACTCTGTTTCAGTATCAGCGCCATCCTATGCGGCAGGAGAATATCTATTCTCCAGCTTAGGGTCTGCCAATACAGTTAAGGGGACGGCGGCAGTGCCGCCTTCTCTCAATAAGGGACAAACAGAGTTCCAGTGCCGGCACCATCCTAGGCGGCAGAAGAATGTCTAATCTTCAGCCTAGGGTCTGCGGGCACAGGAATAGTCTTCTAGACTGCAGGGAGAAGGTGGCGGTATCATACAACCACTTCAAGTGCGGCCTAGGGAGGGCTAGCCTCCTATGCTGGCAGCCTAGCCGGCAGGGGAATGACTATTCACCCTGCCAGCCGGCTGCCGGCAAAGACCAAAGACTCTGAGGTTCTGACCAAAACCCAAAGCCTGCTATCTACTAACTAGGGTTGTAGCCTAAGGCTACACTCAGAAGGAAGGAGAGATTACCTTTAAATCTTCACTGGAGACGAGTATAGGTTTATATAATAATTTTAGGAGATATCTATCTCCGCCTGAATTGATAAAACGATACACAATGGTAAACGAGGAAATGTCTGAAAGTATACTACATCACCTAGGTTAGGTTACCTAGACAAGACGAGATCTTGGTTACCTAAATCACCGAAACTCTAATGTATACGATCGACATAGAAAAAGGAGAAATTATGCATACCATGAGTAACTTTACAAGTATAAAATGCCTAAATAGCTTTCATAATTAATTAATTAATGCTATTTCAACCGGGAATGTCGTTCTACTAAAAAACGACAGCACCTCCGGTAACAGGCCTAGCTCCTAAGCACAATAAATTACTCTAATTTCACTGTGAAACAAGATCTAAAATATACACATTTTAAATAATCAATACTCAACTTTCCAGAGGTAAAATAAGCTGGAGATTGTGTAATAATCCTCGCAGAATCGATCGAAAAAGCTAGAGAAACAGGGAACACCACCGTGCAAATTCACTACAAAATTAGGAATGTCCGCCATCTTGATACTCAATAGTAGTATGGGAAATAGGAAAACCTTGATAACGGCTCCCCTTCCAAAATTGCCACTCTTCTCCCTCGAAGCGAAAACGCTATTCGGGGTGAAGATCACTATGTGTCGTATCAAGATATACGTCCCCTGATTATACGATATCCTTAAGAGAATGTTAAGGATATTCGCGCCACTAGTTAGAATTCTGGAGACCTAACGGTAAATTCTCTGGGAATATCACTTTAGTTGTTCATATATCCCTTGGAAGCTACTATTAGGAACCTTCAATCAGGACGTCATGGTTTGAGCCCAAATATATATATATATATATATATATATATATATATATATATATATATATATATATATATATGGGTGTGTTTCTTTGCGTGTTTGTGTTTGGGTGGAGTAAGTACAGTATTTTATTAATGCTTTATTTATATTTTATTTGTGCATTGAAGAGATGAATAGCCAACTCTTAAAATAAGCTCCTCTCATCTAGACGTAGGTGTGTTATGTAAATTAAGTAACCCTTTCGTCGTTAATTTCATTGTATTCTTTACTGAAGTTAGTATATGTAAATTTACGATTAACTTTAAGAATTAACCTTTTATTTCACGTAGTTTTGTTACGAAGTCTTACGTAAACTAATTGAGAGTGTTATGTAATCATAGACGACAGGAACAAAGGAATATATGTTATTTTGTCATGTTTTGGAGAGAATTCTCAGTGTACCATGTTCTTGGAATTTTCGCGAAGAGCCTGGTGATAGGCTGTTATCTTTATTTTTTCTTTTTTTTCACGGACAATAGGTGGGCAGAGCTAGCTAGGAGAGTCATCTAATGGGTGCGTTATTATGCATCTGATAGTTGCCTGAAAACCCCTTGACATTTTTATCTAGTTGGGACTCTGACGACCTTAGTCCAAGGACCCCTGCTTCCCAAATCTTTTGGAAATTTCAGGAAGCAGCTAGGTTTTATATATAAAGGAGAAACTATGGTTAGAGATAAATGTAGATTACCAGCCTTAAGATCGTCATCCCACCT
>NC_090751.1:49926176-49931176 GCF_036898095.1 Palaemon carinicauda
TATGAATTCCAAGTGAATATATATTCCCAAGATAGAATTTGGTATCAAATGCCATTCGTGGGTGATATTTTCATTAATTGAAATATCGTGTGCTTATGATATATGTTCATTTAAAATAACCACGTGTTGCAAACTTACGATTCAGCTATCATAGTGGAGATGGGTTTATTTCAATTCTATGAACAAATTCCTGAATTCGACAGGAATATGTAGGTATATATAAATTTTTATCTCTCTTGATAGCTCAGTCGGGAGAGTCACTGTAGGCATGGTTTCCAGCCGAACAGGTGGGGGTTCGAATCTCCACCCGGCCAGAAGCTGCTACCATAAATTGAATTCCAAGTGGATATATATTCCAAAGATAGAATTCAGTATTAAATGCCATTCGTGGGTGATATTTACATTGATTGAAAACATGTGTGCTTGTGATGTATGTTCATTTAGAATAACCACGTGTTGCAAACTCACAATTCAGCTATCATGGTGAAGACGGGTTTATTTCACGTCTAAGAACAGATTCCTGAATTCGACAGGAATATGTACGGAGATTTGTCATAAATTTTTTATCTCTTTTGATAGCTCAGTCAGTAGAGTCACTGTAGGGATGGTTTCCAGCCGAACAGGTGAGGGTTCGAATCTCCACCTGGCGACAAGCTGTTACCATAAAATGAATTCTAAATGGATATTTATTCCCAAGATAGAATTCGGTATTAAATGCCATTCGTGGGTGATATTTACATTGATTGAAAACATTTGTGCTTGTGATGTATGTTCATTTAAAATAACCACGTGTTGCAAACTCACGATTCAGCTATCATGGTGGAGATGGGTTTTTTTCAATTCTATGAACAGATTCCTGAATTCGACAGGAACATGTACGGAGATTTGTCATAAATTTTTTATCTCTCTTGATAGCTCAGTTGGTAGAGTCACTGTAGGCATGGTTTCCAGCCGAACAGGTGAGGGTTCGAATCTCCACCCGGCCAGAAGCTGTTACCATAAAATGAATTCCAAGTGGATATATATTCCCAAGATAGAATTCGGTATTAAATGCCATTCGTGGGTGATATTTACATTGATTGAAAACACATGTGCTTGTGATGTATGTTCATTTAGAATAACCACGTGTTGCAAACTCACTATTCAGGTATCATGGTGGAGATGGGTTTATTTCAAGTCTAAGAACAGATTCCTGAATTCGACAGGAACATGTACGGAGATTTGTCATAAATTTTTTATCTCTTTTGATAGCTCAGTCGGTAGAGTCACTGTAGGCATGGTTTCAAGCCGAATAGGTGGGGGTTCGAATCTCCATCCGGCCAGAAGCTGTTACCATAAAATGAATGTATATATATATATATATATTTATATATATAAATATATATATATATATATGCATATATATATATATATATATATATATATATATATATATATATATATATATATATATATATATATATATATGCATATATATATATATATATATATATATATATATATACATATATATATATATATATATATATATATATGTATATATATATATATATATATATATATATATATATATATATATATATATATATGCGTGTTTGTGTATGTCTGTGTGTTTGTGTGTGTGTGTGTGTGTGTGTGTGCGTATGTGGGTGGGTGTGTATATATACACAATTATACCTAACTTCTTCATTGATCTCTAAGTGGTATTTTAAGTTTCTATTTCATTGACAACTTATGAATCCTTTCTCTTCACATCTGTTTCCCGCCATTTTTTCATTTACAAAGTACTGTATATTATTTTTACTTTAAACCCTATATCTTTTTTTTTTATAAACCCAACTAAGTAAAGCAAGAAAATAGACTGCCGTCACAGGCCATCTCTAAACTGGGGAAGTAAAAAGTACTTCATTTTCCGTAAACCATTTTACCCGCGTCCCCCGTTATTAGTAAGAGTCCTGGACATAGTAAATGCAATTACCGTCTGTAACTCCCCTTAGGATTAAGTTATTTACAGAGTGAAGTTAATTCAATGTAATGTGTGAGTGGGTGAACTTGAGCGAAGAATATTGGATACATTAGAGACCATTAAATACTTCGCTACACATTGGACTTTATTAATCTTTTTACTTTTTTTTTTTATTGAAAGCATGAAATAAGTAATGGAAAAGAAAATGAAGCGCATAAACAGATATTCTTCTATGCTCATAAATACCGATGTCTGCCAATTACTATGTTTTAGAATGAACATAAGCCTGATATTGTCAAGTTCTAGTTTGCTAAATATATAGTTAAAACTGTTCTGATTTTTACTTCATGAAAGGTGTTTTTTGTGGCATTCACTAACATTTTGTTTAAAAAGTTTGCAAAGAATAATAATCCAATAGTTGCAACTATAATAAAAATTATACTCTTTTCAGAGTATAAATTAAACGGAAACGAATTTTATTTTAAACGTAAAAATCCGAAAAGACATTACCTTAAAAGTAACGATCACGCCGACAGGAAAATATTATGAAACTACATATCGGAATAAAAAAAGAAAACAAAAATACATATAACGCAATATTCATTTAGCTCAAAACTAAGAATTTACAGTTGACTCCCGTCGTTGTTCTTTTCATTCCTTCATAATCTTCCAACAAAAATTTAAATACTGCACAAGAATCTATGACATTCCCTCCAATCTTTATTTCATTTTGACGCCGATATTTAAATTCATATGCAGTTCCTCTCAAAATCCTTTACCTGCTCCTGCCTTTTTTTTTTTTTTTTTTCTTTTTAATAGGAATTAGTTCTGCCTACTTTTCTTTTATTTATTTTTGGGGGGGGGATGAAAAGTTTTTTTCATGCTTGTTAAGTATACAAATTTTATTTGAATCTGGTTTGAAAAAAAAACAAAACTCTGTCAAGTCTAACTCTTGTTACATCTGTCAACGGTTCCTTTTCATATCTCATGCGATTATTGTTCGATTGCATTGAGGAATGTATGAAATATATCAAATTGTATCAAATACTTGTACTTTAAGATTATTGCGAATCTTCTGCAGCAATACTTTTCGTTACCGGATCTTCAACAATTACTTTAAATCTAATATATTTTATTCCCTCAATTGGTCCAGTTTCATAGGAATATTTTTGCTTTTAGAAGGAGATTAGATTACAAGAAAACCATCGTGTTACTATTGAGACGTATTATGCGAGCTTGCACCATCATACACATTGCCTAAGTTTATCGTACATTTTGCAACACTCCACCGACAACCACTAAACTTTAAAGAGTATTCATGATCTTCAAATTTCTTTTTGCATCTTGAATTTGAAGATACCCTTACTTTCCTCATAAACACACACGCACGCATCCCCGCGAGCGCTCTGACACACATACACACATACACACACACACACACTCACAAGCACATCCAATATCCCTGAAGTACTTAAGTAAAGAGAGAAAGCGGAAAGAGTTGTATATTTTTTCTTTCACTTTTAGCTCAAGAATTCTCAGAAGGAAAAATACCCTCGGCGTCGAGAGAATTCTTCCAGGGTCTAAAGATCTTCATATTTTCATGCATCCCTTCCTTCGATTCTCTTTTCTATCAAGTTGTAAATTTGCATAAATTCATGGGATTTGTTTTTAAGGTATAGTAATGTATTCTCATTTCTGAATGCATTCTGATAGTGTGGTGATATATGCACCCCATAAAAGTTTCAATATTTTTTCGGTATATATTCTAATTGTGTTTTCGCTAATTTCCTTTTCCGTATTCTTGTCACAGAAATAATCACGTTTGTAGTTATTTAAACTTAGGACTTTATTTAGCTTAACTCCAATGAAATATCATATAGATTAAAAATATTGCCTTATTTTATAGAAACTCATTTTGAAGGTAGCAAGAACACTTCATATTTATGATGGTTATTTTCCCCATGCTTTTTTGTTATTTTTCAATAAATAAAGAATAAAACAGTATAATACTTCAATACGCATACCTTTCTATCTATCAGTTTATTTACCTGTCTATCTATCAGGAAGTTAGTATTATTGGCCGTGATTTTAGTGCTGCTTTGACCGTGATAATCATGAGGCCCTTGTTTTCAAACTCAAACAGTTGGGAGTAGGTGGCCCTTTTCTTAGTATCATTATTGAAGTTTAAGTAATATATTGCAAAGAGTTCTTATTGATAGACACCAATGTGTATAAGAATGTGATATCCGTAGTTCCTCATGGTAGAGTTCTTGACCCATTACTTTTCATACTATATGTTCATCTCACGGTGTTTGGCCTTGAAAACAAGTTCGTTGCCGAGGCATATGATGCTACTATTTTTGCCTCAATTCCATTTCCTTAATATAGATATGGTGTTGCTGAATCCTTTAAAAAAGATCTTGCTGAAATCAGTACATATTACAAATCATGATACATGAAGTTGAAACCTAATAAAACAAACCATGATTGTATGTAGTTCGAGCACAGTGGCTCCTCTACAGCCAGACATCTGTATTGATGTTTTTTTTTTCTTTTTTAACTTCATATGACAACTTCCAAATTTTAGGTGTGATTTTTTATCACGAATTTACTTCTCAGAAACACATTATTTTTGCTTCTTCTTCAATTGTACAAAAAGTTGGCTTTTTGAGAAAGTCTTTAAAGATTTTAGGTGATCAATCTATTTTGTGGAAATGTTTTAAGTCTTTAATTCTACCTTCTTTCGCATATCGTTCTCCTCTCTGGTATCAGCTGCTGGATGTCATTTCAATTTGATAGACAATAACTTGCGATCTAATAAATTTCTTATTCGGAAATACATATTATTCTCGGGCACTGTCATTCAATTAGTCTGTACACACGTTGCATATTTTTTTTTTTTTTTTCATAATTCTAACCACCCTTTGTATTCATATCTTCCCAGAATATACCACCCTCTACGTTGATACTAGGTATGCAGATAATTCTTACAGCCATGCATTCCCCATCATAAGGCCTAATACTACACAGAAGT
>NC_090751.1:49936176-49938676 GCF_036898095.1 Palaemon carinicauda
ATGATTGTCAGAAATCAGTTCAAAGGTAAGGCAGCATATGTAATCTCTCAGATGGTTAAAGTAAAGGAGTATGACGTGATTAAAAATGCAGTTTTAGATGCTTATGCCATCACAGCTGAAGGTTATCAGCAACAGTTCCGCCACTCTTACAAAATTTCTTCACAAACTTTTGTTGAATTTTGTAATGACAAAGTTAGGCAATTTATAAAGTGGTTACAAAAGACAGGTGTTTCAGATTTGGAATCCTTAAAAAACTTATCCTAATGGAAGAGATTATTAGGAAATTGCCAAGTAACATTGCTACCTTCATTCTCGAAAAGGGAGAAGCCAACTTGTTGAAAGCAACCAGTTTAGCTGAGCTGTCCTAATCCTTCGTGCAAGAAGTCTGATGTTAGAAAGAGTTCTCTGAACTCTAATAGGAAGGATAATAAGAAAACATTTCATGTTGCTGCTCAAGAATTTGATTGGGATGCCTTCAAACCTTTCACTTGTAAAGGCACTGTGAATGGTATTCCAGTGACTTGCTTACGGGATACAGGATCCTCCCAAAGTGTGGTAGCTCTACCCTCACAGGACTTCAAACTGAGACATGAGGATGTTACTGTTTCTGACTTCAGTACCATCAAATCCATGCCTTTGGCAGAGGTGAATTTACAGTGTCCTTACTATCAAGGTAATGTTTAAGTGTAGTTTCGCGAGATCCTTTGTCTTGTTCATCTATCCAGCTTTTAATTGTTATTGATCCTTTTTGGAAGAAAGTTGCAGACCCAGATGATCATCCCAAAACTCATTACTTTTATCTTGATAAGGATTAGCTTTTTCGACATTATAGGTCCTTCAAAGCACCAGCAACCACTACATGGTTTGACTGTCATCAACTTGTTGTACCACTCTCTCTAGTTTCAGTTCTTCTTGAATTAGCCCACTCTCATGTGAACCACTTTGGAGTCAACAAGACTTACTCTACCTTAGCTGACGACTTCTGGCTTGGGATGAAGAAGGACATTCAATAATCTATTAAAGCATGTCATCGTTACCAGACTACAGGCAAACCCAATGAGAGACTTCCACCAGCTCTTCTTTAGCCCATATCCGTACCAAAGTTTCCCTTTGAGAGGATTATTATAGATTGTATAGTCCCAATGCCTAGGACTAAGCAAGGTAATGAGTATTTACTTACTGTTCTTTGCCCAACAACGAGATATCCCATAGCAGTGCCATTAAAGAATATAAATGCTAAAACTATAATTGGTCAACTTGTCAAAATTTCACAACTTATTGATTTCCAAAGACATTGCAATGTGATAGAGGCACAAACTTCACTAGTAAGCTTTTTCAACAAGCTATGAGAGAATTCAATATTCATAACATATGTGCTTCTGCTTATCATCCCCAAAGTAACGGTGCTCTAGAAAGGGTTCACCAAACTATTAAAAATCTACTTCGGAAGTACATGCAAGAAACTTCAGAACAGTGGTATAAAGACATTGATCTGCTGATGTATATTATATGAAGTGTACCAAAAGAGTCCACTGGAGTGTCCCCTTTCAAATTAATGTTTGGAAGAAAGCCCCAAACCACTCTCAGTACGGTGAAGGAAAATCTAATTCACAACAAGGAAGAAAAGATTACAAACATTTGGTCATATCTACAGGAGCTAAAAGACAAAATTGTATCACTTCATGTATTTTCTAATACTAATCTTTTGCATTCCCAGGAGAAGATGTCCTGCTTATATGATAAAATTGCAAAGCTTTGTGTATTTCAGCCAGGAGATGAGGTGCTTGTCTATCATCCCATACCCGGTCCCCCTTACGTGAAAAATTTATGGGACCTTACAAAGTGCTTCAAAGAATATCTAAGGTAAACTTTGTTATCTCTACTCCTGATCGTAGACGATCAAATCAACTAGTGCATGTAAATTTGTTAAAGGCATATCAAGTACCTATAACTCAATCTGCTAAAGAAATCTCATCATTTAGAACTCCATTTGGGTTTTTCTCTTATCAGGTCATGCCATTTGGTTTAACTTATGCTCCCGCCACCTTTCAAAAGATGATGTCAGAGGTAATAGGAAATATGAAAGACACTTACGTATATATAGATGACGTGGTGGTAGCTAGTGACAATTGGGACGAACACCTGCAGACCCTCGAAGAACTGTTAAATCGCTTCAGATCTTCAAGGTTAACAGTTAATTTGGCCAAGAGTCCTTTTGTGAGAGCTAAGGTAACTTCTCTAGGGTATACCATCGGAGTTGGAAGTATAATGCCCAGAGACGCTAACTTTTCAAGTATACTTAACTATCCGATTCCAGCAAACAAGAAATAGTTAGAATCATTTCTAGGAATGACTTCATACTACTCTCGACTTATTAAGAATTACTCTGAAATCACTGCTTCTTTATATAATTTAACATCTGCAAAGATCACTTTTTATTAGGAAGAAAAGCATCAACAGCTTTTTAATATTCTCAAGAGAGTATTTAAATCTAAACCCA
>NC_090751.1:49946176-49966176 GCF_036898095.1 Palaemon carinicauda
GCTTTCATGGACAAATTTACATGCCCAATCGTCCCTAGAGGGTTAAGATAGAAGCTTTGCAAAAGACACCTATATTTAAGGCTCAACCAGCTTCAAGCCTGCCCAATTTCTCAGTTGGCATTATACTGAGCATGTGGCTCAAGTGAAGGGTACCTGCACATTGGAGTAGGTATGGGTTCTAAGCTGGTCTCCTACTTAGAATTCTCCCCTTCAATAGCCAGTTATCCTTACTTTTATGTAAGGCTTTACTCTTAGGCATCCTTTAGGGATGATATGATCCCTAAGGAAACGATCATCCTTGACCACAGCAAGGGTCACTCACTTTTGGTAAAGGAGCTAAAAACACCCGAATCCTTTAATACCCAACTTTCTACATTCGGCAGGATGCAGGCCAGCTTTGTTGCTCCCAAGGATATTGTCTTTCCTTTCCCCTCTGAAAGTTTAGAGCTTGTGAAGAGAGCAACAATGGAGGGCAGACCATTGCCAGTGCTAGAGGAGTGCAAACCTGTCTCCCTACCCCTTCCTTATGACTCGGACAGTTGGGAACATATCTAACACACTTTCACTGTTGGAAAAAACATTGGAGACAAGCAATTTAATAAAAAGCTCCCTAAAATTCCGGAATCCATATTGAAGGAAGAACTGGAAGCTAAAGAAAGACTAACTGCATCTTTATCCGTCCATTCATATTTGGAGAGGCTAATTGGGAGTTTCTCTAAATCTCTTCTCTTTCCAGTCTTAGCAAAAACTCACCTGGCTACTTTTCGTAGAGATCTCAGTTCTTTCTTCCTATGAATAGAGCATGCAGAGAACATATCCTAACCACAGTGACTGTCAGGTATTTGCCTGAGGAGCTGATTGACTCCAACATCTAAGGGAAAGACTTCTTCCCCAAGAAATAGGATAAGGAAGTCATAGACAGAGTGGCTCAGTAGAATAAGAGCCTTATACAAAAGTGGGGTATGTCCTCTTAAAGGAAATTTATCCTTGAGGGGCAAAAAGCCTGGACGGAATTTTAAAGGAAGGAAATCCTTTCCTGTAACGACAGCCTCAGTTGCCACAATCCCCCAACTGTTTGCCACTCTGGGGAGCGTTAGTGGCAGAGGAAGGTCTGGATGGGGCGGTCAGTCTAGAGGCCGAAAAAGTAGAGGCAAAATGTTTAAAAAAGCAGGTCCTCCACAAAAACAGTTCAAGAGGTTCTTTCAACACACAACTTCATTCTTGGAGGCTTATGTTCATGATCTTCTCAGGAAGGGACTCATGCATTGCACAAAATTCATGAACTTTCAAGGGTGGCTTTTCAGCATGCCAAAGAAGGATTTGAACACTCTTCGAACTATTGTGGACTTGGCCACACAAGACTAATTATTTCTGAACGACAAATTCCAGACGCTGACTATCTCGTAAATATGGACCCTACTCCAGGGGCCTACATCATCTCCATAGATCTTACAGATGCCTACTGGCATCTTCCAATAGGTAATTGCTTCTCTCCCTACCTTGGTTTCAGATTGGAAAGAAAGGTCTATGTATTCAGAGCTATGCCTTGAAAGCTCAGTATGGCTCCAAGCATTTTCAGGAAGCTAGTCAAGTCCATCATCACACGATTACGGAACAGAGGCCTGCAGGTGATGGTATACCTGGATGACTTGCTAGTCTGGCCTGCAACAAAAGTGCCAGCAAAGTCTGGTTAAGAATGGCATGAAATACTCGGAAAGATCTTCACCACAAAATTTTGATCCTACAATGAAACCATCTCAAGTCATGGTCCACTGCTCAGAGTTTATCTACACATGTCCCTCTGCAGTATCCTCCTTCCATGACATTTCAGACGGACATGGCAGAACAAAGTTGGGGATGGGGGCACTCCCCTTTTAAGAAAGTATAGTGTTGTTGTTCAGTCACATTCTGGGAATTTTATATCAGCATTGTGGAATCTATGGAAGTGTACCTAACTCTAAAGAGAATGAACCTGAGGAAGAAATCACACATCAAATTAGCCATCCATAACAGGACAATAGTACATTGGGACAACAGACAGGGCTCTAGGTCTCCTTAGATCATCCATGGGATTCTAGACATCATCACTTTAGCAAAGCGGAGGAATTGGCTTATTTCAGCAGTTCACCTGGAAGGGGTTCACAATGTGACGGTGAAACCCTGTCAAGATCAAATCCACTGGAATCAGAATGGTCTCTGGATGCAAAATCATTCTGTTTCATCCTGAAGCAGGTCCAAGAAATGCAAATAGATCTTCTTGTGATGAGCTTCAATAAGAAGCTTCGCCAATATATAGCAACAAACTTAGATCCAGAAGCAAAAGAAATCGATGTTATGTCCCTGGACTGGAACCAGTGGTCTCATGTCTACCTATTTCCATCTTTCACCCTCTGAATGATAGTCCTGAACAAGCTAAGGACTTTCCAGGGAACAGCAGCTCTAGTGGCTCCCAAGTGGCCCAAGAGAAACTGGTATTCTCCTGTTCTGGAACACAAACCTCAACAGATTCCTCTACCATCTCCAGTGCTGTCCCAGGATATTCAACAGAAGATTTTCTTCGCTTCCTCTTGGATAAAAAAAACATTCCAGCACATGATTTTCTCGCTATAGCAGCTCAAAGAATGTTCGGAGTTTCTAAGGAGAGAATTGACTTCATAGAAGAGTACAAGTCCATTACCATGTCTTTCTAGAAAAAAATGGGTTGCATTCGTGAAAAGTCATCAGCTCTCATCTATTACTTTGGACTTCTGTATTTCTTTCTTTATTTTTTTGCACAATGAAGGTCGGGGCTCTACAAATATCACCTCCTGTATGCTGGCGCTAACTAGAACCATTGCTTATGCTTTTGATACTGAACTCAATAGAAAACTGTTCAACAAGATCCAAAAGGCTTGTGCCAGATGGAAACCTAAATCTCCTCCAAAGACTATTTCATGGTCGTTGGATAAGGTCTTTCACTTTGCCTCCTCGATAGATGACGCCACTACCTCTCTCAGGGATCTTACTCAATTGGCCACCTTTTTGCTTGCTATGGCTTCTGGGGCTAGTGCCAGTGAAATTGTGGCACTCTAGAGGGATGATGGCCACATTCAATTTTCGGAATCGGGGAAGATGAATCTTTACACAGATCCTGCAATCTTAGAAAAAAAAAGAATGTCTCATGAAATGCCAAGGGCCCTATAAGATTATTCCGCTACAGAAGGATCCTTCTCTGTGCCCCGTGGAATACCTTAAGGCCTAACTGTTAAGGAGTTGGGCATTTGAAGGTGGTCAACTTTTTAAAGGGTAGACAACAGGATCTAATTTTTCTCTGAAACAACTAAGGTTCAAACTCACTTAGTTCACCAGATGGACTGACCCTGATGGTATGCCATTGGGTCATAACCCAAGGAAAGTTACCTTTTCCTTATTTTTTTTTTCCAATTTATGTCTTTTGAAGGCTTACAGGCTTACACAGAAAGGAAACTTTTAAGAGTGTTCTTCAAACTTTACATACAATACGTCAGTTGGAAGAAATCAAACACTTTTTGTTGGCCACTGGTAGTGTGAATTCACCAGCTGTTGTGCATGGACTCTTATGGACTGTATAATTGGGACTTTTCAGTCAGTATTGCGCAATGGGAACAATGTTCCTCTTTTCAATATACTATTTTATAATTGTAAAGAGTCAAAGATAATATTTTCTTCTTATGTTATGAGTGTTACAATGTTTACTACTCTATTACATGATTTTTATGTCTGAAAACTTGTTTTCTGCACGTATTTAATGTATATAAGGTTGAGTTAATTACTGTTACATTTAGGAATCTTTGGAAATAATAAACGATTACAGCTCTTATTACATTTCCTTTCATTTGATCTACTGTTCAAAATAAAAAAAGTGTACCCCAAATATTTTAACCCTCCTTTCATACACTTCGGTCTGATTGACTTCTGGAAACATACATTTTATTCACAGTGAATGTGCTACTGAATTCCTTTGCTCCTACTTATTTTACAAACATATCGCTTGTGCTTATAGCTTGGTAACATAGTTCCCAATGTTAGGGGAAGTAAATCTATGTCTATGATGTATTGAAGGGTTAAAACTCCTCTGGCCATAAGTGAGAATAATAATTCTCTGGTACACTTCCATCCCGACGACATGGCTCAAGCTCAAAAAACTGATTTTGACATAGGAAAAGTCTATTTTTGGGTGAGATAGCCATGGTGTCCTGATGGCCCGCCCATTACTTTTCATCCACTCCAAATTCTCAGCGTGAGGCCTTGTGTCCTACGAGGGCTGCTCCTTGAATGGTTTTAGAGGAAACATGTTAGTTGCAGCACACTGGGTTCCAGAGTTGTAACGTCTCTCTCGTTATCGTATCCAGTCTTATATCATATCCTTCGAAATAAGGTCAATTCTTTTCGGGGAAGGATAGCCATCGCTTGTTTTAAAGACGTCTCAGGTGTATACACGATATCTCTCGGGATATTCTTTCCGGAGGTTAGAACTCCGTGATTCCTCCACAGGTAAAATTCTATGGCATATCAATCACAGAAAGCTGCCATTAAGGAACTTCCTCTGGGACGACATGGCTATCTTACCAAAAGTAGATTTTTTCTGCGTCAAATGAATGAAGGAATGATTTAATGTTGTCGTCGATATTGTTTATTATAAATAAAGACAAAAGAATAGTCAATTAAAACCAGAAAAGTAAAAGTAAATATGGTATAAGAGTTGTAGGAAACAACATGTCCAAGGATCTTGGCAAGGATGAACCTGCCACCTTCACCTTGAGCCTCAAACAAATATATATTTCATTCTGTGCTATAAGTGCGGCATTTAGTCAACAAATGCCTCACTGTCAAGGGTATCAAACAGTCATCACAATATGGTTGGTGATGACCAGCCAGCAGAAACGCATCCGAATGTGATCAATGTGACAAATAGTAGTCTACCACACTCGGGACATCCTGTTATACCACAAGGGGATTTAACATTCACAATTTCTCTCATTTTATTTTTAGTTAAACTTTCCTAATGCTGTTGCAAATTTTTTTAAATAAAATTCTTAATTGCCTGTAAACAAATTATTACAGAAAATGGGATACCTTCTTAGTAGCAACTCAGCAGCAGCATTCTTTGCCAGTGAATTCTCCTCTTTGTTTTCAGACACACCTACGTGCGATGGAACCCAGCAAAATCGAAATGTCATTCCTTTCAGGCCAATAATTAAAAGCTACTCTAAAATCTCTAAAAGTAAAGGGTTACTTCAATTAAAATCCTCTAAAACTTGAAGGATACTGCTTGCATCACTGAAAATGGTAAAATTTTCCTCTTTTAATGCTATTTTCTTAATAGCGGTTAGTATGCCATATAGTTTGGCAGTAAATATGGAAGATATTAGAGGAAGTGAGCCTCTACAGTGAAAAGAGCTACTATATACTCCAAATCCAACGCCAGCATCATATTTTGAGCCATCGGTATATATGAAACTGGATTCCCTATGTTCTTCAACATACTCCATAGAAAGAGACATAGTTTCTAATTCAGTCATGTTCTTTTTATTGCCAATAAAATATTAACAAAAAGATATCTGGTAATTTCCACGGAGGGGTTGATGATATCTCATATGGAAACACCATACTTCTAATTATATCATGATTGTTTAATAATTGTTTCACCTGAAAGCCATAAGGTTGAGGAGATTTTGGGTGCAACTCAATGTATGTTGAGTGACTTACAAGGCTTGCAATCTTAAAGGCTAAAGAATTAGAGAGCCATTGCAACTCAATCCAATGCCAAACAATAGAAGACATTCGGTGAAGGTCTAAAGGTAGTTCTCCAGCATCAACAAGAAGTCTTGGGATTCTTGAAGTTCTAAACGCTCCTATTGACAATCTAATAACTTCATGATGTATAGAATGTAATATCTTTATTCAGATTTGGTTGGCTGAGGAGTATATTTCAAACCAACAACTAATTCTTGACAAAATTAAGGCTTTGTATAATTATAAAATAGTTTTGCGGTCTGCCCTCCATGATGTATGAGACAATATACCTTCAAAAGACATTTAACTTTTAATGACTTTAAGTGAAAAATCAATTTCAACCTACAATCAAATATCAAGTCTAATAATTTAGTTTCACCCACACATGGGATCCGTTGAACTTTCAAGTATTTATCCAGATCTGGATGCGCTTCCCAGATACGACGGAAATGGACAATAATAGTTATGCTTGTTGAAAACTTGAACCCAATCATATCAACCCTCTGAATAATTATGTCAATTGAGAGCTGTATTTTTCTCTCAACCATTGCCATTTTAGCTGCATCAAGTGATATGGAGAGATCATCTGCAAAATGTGTTGAGAGAATGTCTCAAGGAATGACAGAGGAAATCCCATTAATAACTATTACAAATAGGGTTACACTTATCCCACTACCCTGACATTTCCACTCAGATAGAGCTTCCCAACCTCTCACTAGAAAAGAAAAACTAATGGGAAATAAAGGATTTAGTGAACAATGGTAGCTCTCGTAGTCCCAAAAGCATGAATGGTTTTAAGTATACCATATCTCCATGTAATATCATATGCTTTCTCAAGGACAAAAAAAGAGGCTTCACAAATAGAGGATTCCATGCATATCAGCAAATCGGTCGTTGAGTCCATTTTTCTAAATCCACACTGGATAGATGATAAAATACGCTTCTTTTTCAAGTACCACATTGACAATTTTCTCCATAATCTTACATAAGCAACATGTCAATGCAAAATGTCAATATTTTGCAGCTAAAAACTTATCCCTACCAGGTTTCATAAAGGCCAAAATAAGAGCTAGTTCCCAAACCCTTGGGTAACTATGATCATGCAAAATTTTGTAATAATACTTAAAATAATCAATATATTAATAGGTACAAGCTTAATCATTGCATATGGAGTTCCATCCGGTCCAGGGGCAGTATCATTACAAGCAGTAAGGGCAGATTCAAATTCTCTTTCAGTAAAAGGAGAATTGTATGACTCCTCCCTTACTGTAACAGAATTTACAATTTCCTATACCGGGGACCAGGAGCTGCTTCCCACTTACGTGATACATTTGAGAAATGGTCAGCTAGGGCATTGCTAACTTCATTTGCTTCAGTCACATACTGACCATTCACCTTTAACACTGGTGGAGAGTTGGTGGTGAATTTCTCTTCTATCTTTTTTACTTTTCTCCAGAAGATGGTGGTATCCTATTGTTAATGGAGGGAACAAAATACATCCAAGACTGGTGCCTAGCTTCTTTCATTGCATTTTAGAATTATGCTCTGTATTTCTGTATTATCAAGTTTTCCTCTGTACGGTGCCTACGCAACCGAGACAAAGATTTTCTCGTGTCTCTGTGCAAGGTAATTAGTTCTGAAGACCACCAGGTGACTTGTCACCGTTTGAATAAACCTGTGTTTTTTTTTTTAATTGAATTGACTCCAGCTGTAAATAAAGTTCCATTCAGTAAGTCTATGGCATCATCTATACTTTCAAATTGTTTTCCCTTCAATTCCACTTAGCTCCCAAAACTTATTCCAGTCCGCCTTGTCAAGGTTCCATCGTGGCGATCTCAGCAAGAGTGGACCTTTATTCATATTTATAATATTGGAGCATAATCATTAGTATGCCAATCTTCTAACGTTCTTCATTCAAAATCACGAATCAGTTAGCACTTGCATTTAAAAGGTCAATGTATGATAGGGTACCTGTCTGAATATGAGAGTGTGTGGGTTCTCCTGTATTGAGGAGACCCACATCTTCCTTTTCCAAATTCTATGAAATAATATTGCCCCTTGTGTTTCTTAGAACATCGCCCCATGAAGGATGTCTACCATTCAATTATCCCAGTAAGAGAAAAAGTAGAGGGAGATGTTGAATCACCTCTCATAAATTATCATGTGAGATATTGTCCTTGTGAGGCAAGTAAAGACACCAAATGATGTATTTTTTTCCAATATCAATCTGTAAAACCTTTGCATGTAGAGGGGTATGAATAGATAAAGATATTTGGGGAACATCTTGACGAACGTATATAAGTCTTTCGACATGGCTCCCTATTCGTTGATCATATGGTGTCTTGTAGCTGATATATTGACGAGGATAAGGAGTATTATCATCAAGTTTGCTCTCCTGTAGACATATAAATATGGGAGAGTGCTCATGAGTAAGGACCTTAAGTTCTTCATATTTAGCCCTCAGACCTTGACAATTCCACTGTAAAATTGAGAAGAAAATAAAGTTTACTTTAAAATAAGATTCATTAGAAGTCTTCCTATCAGAGTTTTTTGAATTGATGGAAGTCTCTGATACTGGTGTTTTTTTTTTTATTTATTTATTTATTTATTTATTTTTTTTTTTTTTTTTTGGAAAAGTAGGTTTTGCTAATGGTGGCTTAAATTTTTTTGCAGCAGCCTTCTTATCTTTATGTCTAGGGAGATGGTGCGCCTTCACATTAATCTTTGATATATTTATATTTTTCGGAGGTTCATCATCGTTTTCAGAAAGAATATCGTACTTATTTGAATTTGTTGTTGGGGGGAAGAGGGATGATGGTCTCCATCTTTTTCTACTGAAAGATGGAGGGCTACTAGGATTATGTACCTCCATCAAGGCAGGTGCTTCAAATAGCTCTTTAGCATATGATTCCTCTCCTAGATCTGGATATGATGCTGCCCAAGAGGAGATCTTTGGGCTATTCATCCGAGGGTGCTAGGACAATTCGGTCACGGACAATTCGGTCCCGGACAATTCGGTACTAGGACAATTCGGTACCAGGACAATTTGGTACCAGGCTTGTCATTTTTAAAAGATTAGTTTGGTTATTGCCTTAAGTGTTTACAAAAAATATAAAAAAGTGGGTGAAAGACCAGACTTGTCATTTTCAAAAGATTAATTTGGTTATTTTCTTAGTTGTTTGCAAAGAATGTTAATAAGTGGGTGGCAGACATATATGATAAGATACATTTCTTGTCGTTAAAAGTATGTATATGAAAATAAAATAGTAAAAACCATACATTTTTTGTCGTTAAAAGTATGTATATAAAAATAATATAGTAAAAAGCATACATTTCTAGTCATTAAAAGTATCTGTATAAAAACAAAACAGTAAAAACCATACATTTTTTGTCGTTAAAAGCATGTATATAAAAATAAAAACCATACATTTCATATGTTAAAAGTATGTATATATATAAACATACATTTCTTGATTAATTAAGGATAAGAAAATAAAATAGAAATCAGGCATTTCAAAATTTAATATTATGAGCTATAGCTCTTAAAAATTGTAATTTGTTTGACGAATTATAATTCTCAATCAGGTGAAGAATACGCTTGTTACAATCTCTGTATTTCTTCTTAGTAATTATGTCGTCCTCTAGTCTCATTTTTTGTACCTTGGTTTTTGCTAATACAGCTTCCTTTTTAAGAGTGTCAATCAGGGTCCAAATATTTGGATGGTCGTGTTAAACTGATTTAATCAACGTGCTATGGAATCCTTCCAAGCTATTGGTAGTTCGTGGTTCCCCTCGTACACACCGGTCATGAACACTCCATGATGCAATCGGAAATATTGGTTCTAGTCTGCGACCTCTTTGACCTCTTCCTCGTACCGGTCCTATATATGTATTTTCAAAATAAGATACCATATTAGGGCAAATCTTAAATGTACCGTCTCCGGCCCAGTTCTTACACTGTTTCAAATCCTCAATGTCCTTGTTCGTTGCAAAAATTAAAATTCGTTTCGAGTCATCAATACCGCTGTCATATTGTAAAAAGATAGATCCGTTATCCAGGTAGGAATAATCGGGTGGTATAGAAAAAACAATGATTTCATGTGGAACCGGGGGAAAATTATCCTCAACTTGTCTCCAGCGTCTTTTGTGTCTCTCGCTTAAATAAAATCTCTAGGGAAAAAAATATATTTTCCAAACAAATGAATCAATAAAATGAAAATTCTCCGGAAAAATCAGTTTTTATGGTTTCTGTCTTTTGTGTCTCTCGCTTAAATAAAATCTCTAAGGTAAAAATATATTTTCCAAACAAATAAATCAATAAAATGAATATTCTCCGGAAAAATCAATTTTTATGGTACCGAATTGTCATGGTACCGAATTGTCCTAGTACCGAATTGTCCGGAACCGAATTGTCCGGGACCGAATTGTCCAGTACCGAATTGTCCGGACACCCATCCAAGGTGTGGTAGACCTACAGGAAGGAGGTGGTGCTTTTTTGGAGAGAGGCACTGAATCTAAATTACTAGGCTTGGTGATAGCCTTGGTGGTGATTCAGCAATAGGATACTTTACATTAGCTGGTTTAACTGGTGTTGTCATTTTTCCTAGATGTCCTGCATGCTTAGATTTTAAGACCTTAGTGTAACTCTTGGTTTTTGTTAGAAGTTGCCTAGCATATCCCACACTAATATGCTCTGCATCCTACTTCTGAACGGCTGCTTTTTGTATTTGATATTGAAGACATATCCTGTTGGTTGGCTAGTGATCCTGGCTACAGTTAGTGCACCTTGTAATATTAGTGCAGGGTCTATGTTCAGGATCAGAACAATTATCACAGATCTTTGTTTTTTTACACACTCTAGATGGATGACCAAATTTGAAAACAATTGAAGCACTGCAACGGTTTCTGGTTTTACAGGTCAACTGGTATCCTCTCATTTTCGATGTATACATGAGAAGGTATATCATGGTCTTTGAATGTGGAAATAATAATAGCGGTTCCGGGAATCTTTTGAACCTTCCATATTTCTTTTGGGCATATATCTAATACTTCATTCTCGCTAAAATTATAGAGGTCTTTGTTAAAAATTATTCCTCTTCCATAGCTAAAATTGAAATGTGGTTTGACATCCACCATAAGAATTTCTTATATTCTTATATTACTTAACATAAAAGGTTGTGTTCTAGATCTGTCATGAATCAAGATGGATTTCTTGCAAAATCTATAAATGTCTCCACGCTTTATGGTACCCACTTCCCTTTCCATTATCTTACTAAATTTAAAGTAATTGAATTCTTTAGCCTTAGATGTTGCAATTAGGTATATTGGTGGCTTAGCCTTTCTTTCCGATATCAGATTTACTCACTTTTTGATACCAGTCACTGGGGCAATATACATCCATGTTACCAGGAGCTGCATTCCATAGCGCTCTAGTAATCTCACAATTACAAACTATTATTTTGGAAATGTCCTTATTTCACAAATTTTACCGTATGGTTCAAAAGTCCTTCACAATGCTTCATAATAGCAATTTATTGGTATATCACATATGTGGAGGACATTTAATTTCCTCATATTTCCATGAAGTTTCTGATCATTTGAAGTTCGGTCCATTTTAGTTCCTTAGTCGTCAACAGAATTTTCCCTAATTAGATTTGCAGAGGTCGTCAACAGTGCCGGGGACGATTCACCATATCCAGGGGAGTGTTGCTCTTATTCAGAAGAATCCATAAGAAAAAAAAAGGGTAATGAATTATTTATATTTGTTTTACTTACCCGCTTAAGAAAGAAAATTTGCACTCTCCACTATCGAATAAATAAGAGTATACTGTACTTCACAGATGGCCCACTCCATATCCGACCAGAAGGATAACATCAAAACAGATATAGAGGCAGAGGTGTAAGCTGAACCTTCCTGTTAGAGCTGAGAGGAAGAAACTATGCAATCATCCTCCCCATATCTGAAATGATGGACTTCCAGCCAAAAGCTGAGAGTCGCATCCTAAGCATTGGATCCTCCGGATTCCGAAGACCAAACCATTGAGAATAGTTCCGCCAAAAAGGTCCTACCTATCTTCGGGAAGGCTGATATCACCCAAAGCTCACACATATAGCTTTGAGTCCAAATACTTCCCAATCATCGAAGCAGGCAGCAGCAATAACAGACGTAGAAACATCCACGCCATCGGCAATAACGGATGAAGAAACGTCCACGACATCAATAAAAAATAAAAATAAAAATAGATAAATACATACACACACATATATATATATATATATATATATATATATATATATATATATATATATATATATATATATACATATATTTATTATTATTATATATATATATATATGTGTATGTATTTATATATATATATATATGTATATATATATATATATATATATATATATATATATATAACGGATTTTGAGCGAAGCGAAAAATCTATTTTTGGGTGAGATGGCCATGTCGTCCTGATGGAAGTTCCTATAGGGTAGCTTCCTAGGGTATATTACAACTACGGCGATATTCCCAGAGAATTTACCTTAAGGTACCAGAATTCTAACTCCTGGAGCGAGTATCCCTCGTGAAAGGGATATCGCGACATATCAGAGGACGTATTCTAGACACGTCACATGGCAATCTACATCCTGGACAGAGATTTCGTCTCGTAGGAGGTGATTGACGAGATACGAATTCGGGAAAGAAAAAGGGGAGCCGCTCCCAAGGCTTCCCTATCTCCCGATTCGTATGCGTGCCTGGCGCCAATCCTGGCGCCATCTGTATTCCTTGTAGCGTACACGAGGTGCTACAGATACTGTATGTAGGGAGGGGTCCTACAGCCCTTTCTTAGAAAGGCAAGGGCGGGTCGATCAGGACGACATGGCCATCTCACCCAAAAATAGATTTTTCGCTTCGCTCAAAACCCGTTTTTTGGGCTCAAGCCATGTCGTCCTGATGGAAGTGTACCAGAGCATTACTGTATCTGTGGATTCTCAGAACGTGCCGTACTCCCCGGAGGTAATTTTTTCCCGGTCGACTAGACCTAGAGACCTAAGATGTTACCGTTATACATCTTTTCAACTAACTATAAACTATGTTAGAGCTTCCTGCCCCCTACAGGGAAGAGTCCTACTAGACTCTGGAAAGTCTCGAAGAGTACATATATCTATGTATGAATACCAGGCAAGCTAATATAGTGGTCTCGCCCTATATTAAGTAAAGCATAGTTTGTATAGAACCACTGCGTCAATATATATTGACCAGTAATCCGCACAATACTTGTATTGGACAAAGGTTTATATCCGCATAGGAAGAAACTAATAAAACCGCCCTCGTCCCTTTAAGGGACGGAGTCCTCCCATTAGGGGACTACATAAACCAATGCAACATAGCTTGCATAACAGAACAATTCTATCAGAATTATCCCAGATAAGATACATAGAATCAAAATGCTCAATTATACCAATAAATTGACACAGGTGAAAGAGACGCAAGGTTCTCATGAACAAGTTTATTGACAGATAATAAACAGACAGGTTAACAACAATTATATATATATATATAAAAGAGGGTAACCCAAAACTTTAAGCATAAGTATGATAGTAAACAGAACTTGTTTATCTGAAAGAAAAACCATTAAACACCACTTTAATAAGATACCAAGGTATCAAGTCATAAAAGTCTGTATTACAAATCAATCACATTAGCGTTAGAAACGCTCGGCACACATGTCTGAACTTATGCTAGGTTCACCTTTGAAAGAAGGAACAGTCTATATGGGCACTTGGTGCCCTCATTTAGTTTGTAGTACAGTGTGTACCTACACACTCACCCTGGACTTAATCGTCCCAATTAAGACCACTGTTCCTCGCAGAGTTAAACAGTAGGGTTAACTACACGACCCACTGCTACCACAGATCTCTTAAGTTCCTCTACTTGCTTCGCATAGTGGCGAAAGAACACCCTGGAAGACTTCCAGCCCGTGTATGAACGGAGATGTTCAAAATCCATACAATTAAAGAAATTTAGGGATGAGGCAACTTTCCTCGGATCGTGACCTGCGGGTGTACTGTCAGGATCCGCTCTGCGAATAAAATATGTGATTTTCGCTCTGAGTTGATTCAGAGATAAATTTGAGCCTGATGTTTCTCCCCTGAATAGTTGACCACCCTTGAAGTCTGAAGTTCTACGAAGATAGACCTTTAGGCATTCTACTGGACATAGAGATGCATCTTCTTTCAGAGGGCAGATTCTCCAGGGACCCCACCTGTTGGTGGGTAACTCATTCTTGGCGAGAAACGTAGGATCCGGAAACAGGTTCACATCCCCCCCATCCAGGAACTGAACACGACCTGCCTCTCTCGAGAGGGCTACGATCTCACTAACCCTGGCCCCGGACGCGAGTGCAAATAGGAAAATAACTTTTTGCGTCAAATCCTTTAACGCACATTCTTCATTGCTCAACAGGGAGGCGAAATGAAGAACTTTGTCTAAAGACCATGAGATGGGCTTTGGAGGTGCTGAAGGTCTGAGCCTAGCGCAGGCTTTCGGAACTTTATTAAAGATCTCGTTACCTAGGTCGATCTGGAAGGCAAATAAAATGGGTCTCATCAAAGCGGATTTACACACTGAAATCGTGTTAGCTGCCAACCCTTGGCCATGGAGGTGGATGAAGAAAGATAAGCAGAAGTCTGTTGAGATCTCCTGCGGATTCTTTGCCTTTACAAAGGCCACCCACTTTCTCCAAGATGACTCATATTGCCTTCTAGTCGATTTGCACTTATATTCCTCTAGGAAGTCTATGCTGGCTTTCGAAATCCCGAAACGCTTTCTCACCGCAAGGGCGAGAAAATCATGAGCTGCAGGGTCCGGGTTTTCTGTAATGAAGCGCAGACAGTCGACTTCTGGACTCGCTGGGTCAGAACTGGATGTGGTAGCGGCACGAACTTCATCTGTAGTTCCAACGCCAAGGGGAACCACATACTGTTCGGCCACTTGTGGGCCACTATTGCCGCTACCCCCTTGAAGGATCTCAGTTTGTTGAGGACCCTCAACAGAAGGTTGTTAGGAGGGAACAGATAAATCCTGGACCATCTGTTCCAGTCGAGGGACATTGCGTCCACTGCTTCCGCTAAGGGGTCCTCGTACGGGGACACGTACAGGGGCAACTTCTTGTTGTCTTTCGTCGCAAAGAGGTCTATTTGCAGTTCTGGGACTTGATTCAGAATGAAGGAGAATGATCCTGCGTCTAAGGACCATTCCGACTCTATCGGTGTGAACCTGGATAGAGCGTCCGCTGTAACATTGCGGACTCCTTGAAGGTGAACTGCCGACAGGTACCACTTCTTCTTTTCCGCCAATCGGAAAATGGCTAACATCACTTGGTTGAGAGGTGGTGACCTCGACCCTTGTCGATTCAAGCATCTCACAACCACCTCGCTGTCCATCACCAATCTTATGTGGATCGAGTGACGCGGGGAGACTTTCTTTAAGTTAAGTTATATGAAAGGTCCTGAATAGCTTGGACCAAGTCCCCTGGACTTTTTTCCGATGAGAGTGACCTCCCCATCCCTCCTTTGAGGCGTCTGAGTGAATCGTCATCGACGGGGGAGGTGGCTGAAGAAGAACCGACTTCTTTAGATGTCTGGCTTGGGACCAAGGTCTGAGAAGAGTACGTAGCCGAGGCGGCACTGGTCTTCTCAGGTCTCTTCGCGCGTTTGATGCATACCTTCTCCAAACTCCGGTTGCATCCTTTAGCTGTGCTCTTAGCACTGGGTCTGTCACTGAAGCAAACTGGAGAGAGCCTAGTACCCTCTCCTGTTTGCGTCTTGATATCCTTTCGGAATCTAGAAGTCTCTTGACAGAGCCCGCTATCTCCTTCCTTTTCTTCGTCGGGAATGAGAAACTGTGTGACAAAAGGTCCCAGTGGATTCCCAGCCACTGGAACTTTTGGGATGGAGAAAGTCGAGACTTTTTTCTGTTGATCTTGAAGCCTAGGTACTCTAGGAACTGGATCACCTGACTGGAAGCTTGCAAGCATTCGGTCTCGGATGCTGCCCACACCAGCCAGTCGTCCAGGTAGGCTACTACCTGAATTCCCTTTAGGCGTAATTGTTTGAGAGCTGCGCTCGCAAGCTTCGTGAAAATCCTTGGGGCTATGTTTAGCCCGAATGGCATGGCTCTGAAGGCGTACAGTCTCCGTTGTAGCCTGAACCCTAGGTAGGGGGAGAGTTGACGGCTGATTGGAATGTGCCAATAGGCGTCTGACAAGTCTATAGAGACTGAGTATGCCCTCTTGGGCAGTAAGGTCCTTATGTGTTGCAGTGTTAGCATCTTGAATTTGCAATTCACTATGAACTTGTTGAGTGGCGACAAGTCCAGAATGACTCTGAGCTTTTCCGAGTCTTTCTTGGGAACACAAAACAGCCTCCCTTGGAATTTGATGGACTTCACCTTTCGGATCACCTTTTTCTCCAACAGTTCTTGAACGTACTCCTCCAAAACGGGGGTGGAGTGTTGGAAAAACCGAAGGCACGGGGGTGGAGTGCTGTACCAGCTCCAGCCCAGTCCGTTCTTGAGTAGGCTTTGGGCCCAGGGATCGAAGGTCCAGCGATCCCAAAATTTCATCAGTCTCCCTCCTACCGGTATCGTTTCACTTGGACTGCCGTCCTGAGGTCTTGCCTCCCTGACCATGACCACCTCTGAATCCCCTTCCCCTTGAGGGGCGCCTAGACGAGCCTCTGGCTGCTCCTCTAGGTTTTGCACGAAAGGAAGAAGACTGTCCTTCGAACGTTGGGGTGAATGTGGTTGACTGACCTGGCACAGCCTGGGGTACCCACTGAAAAGTAGTCGGGGTTTGTGCCACCATCTGGGGCACTGGAGGCAATGGCAATTGCAGTTGCTGTTGCTGTCTATAAGGCTTGGCTGGCCGAGACGGTAGCCTAGTCCTCATATTCTTCCTCTTTGGTTGAGGACCCTCATCCGGGGAAGATTTTCTTTTGATAGCCAGGCCCCACTTCTGGAGAAGGTTTCTATTCTCCACGGCGGCCTTATCAACAACCTCTTTGACCACATCGGTAGGGAAAAGGTCTTTTCCCCAAATGTTGGAGGAGATTAACTTCCTTGGCTCGTGTCTCACCGAAGCCCAGGTGAACACGAACTCCCTGCAAGCTCTCCTTGCCTTGACGAAGCCATAAAGGTCCTTCGTCACTGTGGCTAGGTGAGACTTAGCCACTACCATGAACATTTCATGGACCTTGGGGTCACTTGCCATCGTCTCAAGAGTAGTCTGATGAGACATTGAGGCAGCCAGTCTTTCTTTTGTTTCGAACTCTCTTCGTAAAAGAGATTCGGACAGCTTGGGGAGGTCCTCGCCGAATTGCCGTCCGGCAATATCAGCCTCCAACTTTCCCACTGAGAATGTCAGATGGACATCCTTCCAGTCTTTGTGGTCCATAGGCAGGGCCAGCGACAAGGGTTTACACTCCTCCAGGGAGGGGCAAGGCTTGCCGGCCTCGACTGCCTTTAGGACAGCCGCAAACCCTTTCTGTAAAAAGGGGAAGGCTCTATCAGGAGAGGACACAAAAGAAGGGAGCTTCTTGCTCAATGCAGCTACCTTCGAGTTAGAGAAGCCCCTCTCTTTCATCGAGGATGAAAGTAGGGCTTGAGCCTTAGCGTGGTCCATAATAATGACCTCCTTTGGCTCTGTCTCCTCCCTTGAAGCTGGTTCTTTTCTCAGCCGGACATAGCAGTCCGGATATGATGCCTTGCTGGGCCAGAATTCTACCTCCTCTAGGGGAACTGAACCCAGCTTATCCGAGATGACGATCTTTCCAGTCGTCATCGGCATGTGCTCAGCATACCTCCATGGGTTAGCATCTGAGCATATGGGAAGGTCTTTCACATTGAGCCTTTTCCGGGGCCCATGTGATTCTGCCAGGGACTGCATACGCAGTTCCATTGCAGTAGCCTTCTCCTGATTCTCCTTCTGCATTTGTTGGATCATTCCAACAATCGAAGAGAGGGCCTGTCCCAGTTCTACTGGGAGACCAGCCGATGTTGAGGGGATAGGCTCCGGCATCTGAACCGGAGTAGCCGACACCTCGTCGACCACATCCTCTACGACATCCGGGGTTTGAACTTCATCCTGACCTTCTGCCAGGAGGTCTTCTTCCAAACGTTCGTCCAGGTCAGACATCCTGTCATCCAACTGGATGTCTTGCATCGCAACTGCGACTTCCACGTCCACCTGGACTTGATCTTGAGGGATCTCCTCTTGAGGCTGGGGAATCACTGTATCAGCTGATGCCTGGGTAAAAAGATACGCCCTCATCTTCTCACTTGGAAGATAAGGGCCAGAGGTGTTCTTCTTGAAGCCCCTTACCCAAGTACGAAGCTTTTCCCTTGCTATATCCCTTGATTCCGCCGTTCTAGGGGAATCAAAAGCCTCAGTAATCAGGTTGGTGCATGCAGTACATACCTGAGGGTCCCAATACTGGAGATCATCCTTGGAGACAGCGCATGCTGCGTGTCACCTACAACACTCATGTCCGCAGAGGTTCTTGCTGCGGACATTGCAGAAAACATTTCCGCACTTCGGAGGGTCCTCCTGTAAAGAGAAGAAATTTCCATGAGTATCAAGTGAACTATGTATCACTGGATATGCATATTATAGCATAACAATTCATAAAGGAAAGACACACACTTGTGTTTCCCTCACAACCCATTGCTGCAGCCTTCCAGATAATAAAATCAAAATGGTTTATCTCTTCTAGAGTAACCAATGCAAGGTTTCCATAGGAAACAGGTGGAGCTCACACCTAAGCAATGATTTTAAAATCCTGGATAATAGACAGGGAAGAACTCAGCTTCCTATCTGAGGGCAACAGTAAAGGGCTGTGCAAGAAAACACAATAGTGTTAGAAGATACAGTGCTGTACCAAAACCTTTACTATAGTTTTCTTCTTACTGTATATGCTATACAGAAGAATACTAGTACAGTATAAGGGGGATGTGTGCCGGCCTGCCTTTGCTGGCTGGCACACACCACAACTAGCTTTAAAGTATACTACTTAACAGCTATAGGGCGGCAGCACTCTGGTTCAAATGCCTGTGCCAGTCGGCAGCTACTGCCGGCCGGTAACAGCCAGTGTTGTCCGGCAATGGCTGCCGGCCAGCAACTACACAAGGTAGTACCCAGCTGCCGGCCACACTCTTGGTGACCGGCAGACAAGGGCTGACATAAGCCAGCCGGCAAAGGTACAAGACTGATGCCAGCCGGCAGCAAAAGAACCAGAGAACTACACCTGCCCGGCTGCCGCCCTCATAGGCCGGCAGCCGGGACAGGTACAGCACTAGAAGAAAATAGAATGGATGCCGGGATAAGAGTGTACACTACCTCCAAGCCCGGAAACCGAAAGAGTGCATATAAGGAAGGGGAGAAACTAATTCAGGCTTCCTTGACCAATGCCGTCCGGCTCTGCCGGCAGGCATGGATGAGGGACCAAGAGAGGTCCGGGCAGCACTCGAAAACATAAGACCCTTGCCGGCCAGCAGTTCTGCCGGCCGGCAGTGGGCTGAGTCAATTCCACATCCCAACCTATACTAGGTCCAGAAGTAGAACGACGTACAGTACAGTAAGACCCCTGCCAGCCAGCTCTGCCGGCCGGCAAGGTACAGTACAGTAATGGCTAGGCCATTACGGAGATAGAGGGGGAAGGTACAAGAGGGTCCTGCCAACCTTGCTTTAGTGACAGATCACCCGCAGCCAAGAAACTTATCTTAGCCTAAGGGAGATCTAAGGGGAAAGGCCAGCAATACTTGCCAGCTTCCAGAGCACCAAAGCAAGGAAGGCGTTGCTACTCCCAAGGGAAGAACTTATCCTCCCCCGAGAACAGCAACAGGACTTAGTCTGGTCGATCACAAAAGAAGGAATCATAACTACAGAAACCTTCGGTAGTGACCTAAGGGAGCTAAGCTCCCTTTGTATGTGTTAGGTCAGCGAGGGGGACTCTGCCCCAAGCCAGACAACACAGACTCAGACAAAAAACTCTGTTGTTCTGTCCCTCTTGAACCATAACTACAGGAACAGGAAGGTACAGTAACACCCTAGTATAGTTTTATCGAAAATAGATTCGGAAAAAACCACTTGGGGATAAGCCCAAGGCTTAAACAGAGGGAAAGGGATTGCATACCTTCTCCGAAGAAAAGAAAGCAACCGGGGAGTATGATAAAGTATACT
>NC_090751.1:49968676-49976176 GCF_036898095.1 Palaemon carinicauda
CGTGGCTATTTCCGTATGGGAAATTAGAAATAAATACATTATCGTTGTATTCCATATCCAAAAGTAACATGATAGAAAACGGTGCAAATTATGGCCACGGTTTGCTTCTAATAGAAATAATGTATTTCATTTTTAAGTACACGGACATTCACATATATTAGAAAACCTACATTTTTCTTTTATTTTAGCAGTTTTTTTACTATTTTTCTATAATATTGACATTCAAAATATTATTTGCTAAGAAGATCTTACCTTTGTGTATTTATCCTTTCCATACCATCCCCTGTAACTTCGTTTAGAATTGAGGCATCTCATACTTTCTGTCCTCCCTTCATGGAACAAGAATGAACTTGAAATTCTTATCAAAAACTAATTTTTCAGACTTCTTCTACCTTCATATTCTTTCTCTGCAAAATTTACTATGCATTGTTTATGTTCTTTGCAAACTGCAAGGGAAGAACAAGAGCTAATTACTGATGAAGGATAATTCACGTTAACGGAAAAAAAAATACCTTTAGAGGATAGTATTGCCTTCTTCAGTATCGAATGACCTTAGTATAAATCACAAGAATAATAATAATGACCGGAGTCATAATTTCAATTTTCTGTATAATATACAACTTTTTTACATGAAACTACCAAGTGTAACTTTCTAAAAGCTATTAAAGTAATACTGAGATCAGCAAAATAGTCCATACATTGAAGGAATAACTACTGGAATATTGCTTGTTTATAATCGTCCTTCTAATAATAATAATAATAATAATAATAATAATAATAATAATAATAATAATAATAATAATAATAAAGCAAGAAAACAATAAAAGTTCCCCAGATAAGAATCAAATAGCATTCGGCTATTTATTCACCCAAAAAAGCTGATGAATATTGTAGTTTTCCAAAAGAAAGTTCCACTTTTTTAAATGAATCTAGGGCAGACAAAATTAAGGCGCTTTCCATCTCGTCAGTCTTTTCTAAAATTTTAGTTATTTCTCTAAAACGAGAGTACGTTTTGGCTTTCCTTTTTTGCTTCAATAGAAGCTTATGAATATCCTTAACAATCGTTTAGAAACAGCAATTATGAACTTGAAGGTAGTATTATACCCAAGCCAGTCATGTTGTCTCAGCAAGATGAGCATTTCATAAGGGTTTGAGACAATATGCTGCTAAAATAATTGAAGATGCATATCGTGTATTTAATTAAAGTAGTAGTTTCCAACTTTTTTTAATCCTTGGCTGCCTTCGCTGAATGGCATGCTCACTTCCTTGAATACAGTAATGTACTGACATAGTCAGCAAATTTTAATGATATCACTACCGTTAGAGAGTTATGGAGTCCTTTGACTGGCCAGACAGTACTACATAGGACCATTCTCTCTGGTTACGGTTCATTCCCTTTGCCTACACAGACATCGAATAGTTTGATCTATTCTTTACAGATTCTCCTCTGTCCCCATACACCTGACAGCACTGAGATTGCCAAACAATTTTTCTTCTCCCGAGGGGTTAACTACTGCACTCTAATTGTTCAGTGGCTACTTTCCCCTTGGGAAGGGTAGAAGAGACTCTTTAGCCATGGTAAGCAGCTTTTCTAAGGGAAGGACACTCCAAAATCAAACCATTGTTCTCTCGTCTTGGGTAGTGCCACAGCCCCTGTACCATGGTCTTCTACTATCTTGGGTTAGAGTTCTCTTGCTTGAGGGTACACTCGGGCACACTGTTCTATCTAGTTTCTCTTCCTCTTGTTTTGTTAAAGTCTTTATAGTTTATATAGGAAATATTCATCTTGATGTTGTTACTATTCCTAAAATATTTTATTTTTCCTTATTTCCTTTCCTCACTGGACTATTTTCCCTGTTGGAGCCCCTGGGCTTATAGCATCCTGCTTTTCCAACTAGGGTTGTCACTTATCATTTGATAATAATAATAATAATAATAATAATAATAATAATAATAATAATAATAATAATATCTCGGTAGGAGACCCTCCTTCAAACAAGTAGAGTTGAATATTATTGCTGCATCGGCAGAATTCAATTTCTTGTCCAATTTCTCAATTTAACAGACAATTCTCTTTTCTGGGTTGCTACATTCAGCTAGCAAGTCGGCGAAGTTCATCAGGTAGGTGAAAAATACAGTTCAGGTTAAGACTCGATGTATTTACCACAAGTACAAGTAATACTCAAAAAATATAAAGGACAAAGTCAGGAGTAGATCGCGACGCGTTTTGGAACTGCTTGCTCCGTCTTCAGGCGAGAAGTGAGGCTGTGGCTGGAACAGGGGCCTTATATATCCCGGCGCTGGTTCGTAGAAAGAGGCCTCGAATTTTGATTGGCCGAGCGAAGGTTATAGGCTTGGGAGGCTGAGTTACGACGAGCTCGGTTTGGTCTCCCAGGCTAAGAGATGGGAAGGGTTCCTGAATTATGATTGGTCAGGACGCACGCCGAGACAGCCAAAAAGTCAGGCAAGCTCCTCTCTCGCTCAGCAGATTGGGATTCCGGACCTTGCTCGCTGCCAAAATTAGCGCTCGGCCGGACGATTTCTTCATTTGTAGGAGTGTCAGGATCGGGGTTATCATCATTCTGGGGTCCTGTTCTTGATTCCTAGCGTTGATGCGACGACATGATGGCAGGAGAAACATCTCTTGAGTCGTATTCAATGCTGGATTCTCTTTCTGGATGAATAGGGCTTCCAATATTCGTAAGCGCCTGCTGTCCGGGGCGCTGCCAATAATCTTGATATTAGCGACGATGTTTGCTCGACTAATTTGGGTGTTATGTTGCTGTAGGGAGTAATTCATTATAGCACCTTGTTGGGCATGACACAAAATCCTCTGTGAAAGCTTCATTGTAGTCATACCGATGTATTTGCCGGGGCATCCTCAGACTAGGCATTGATAGGAGTAGACTACATTCGTTTTCCTCAGAGGGTCGTTATCAGGGGGCGCTGGATCATTCCTCATAATAAAACTGCGAGTCTTAGCAGTCTGATAGTAGATGATTAGTTTCACTTTCGTGGTCTCGTTGGTAGGTGACACGTTGTTGGTGATGATTTCTTTGATGGCCTTCTCATCCCGCTGATATTCTGCGTGCATGAAGGCTCTGTAGTATAGTTTAATTTCACTAGATCCGTTGGTGGAGGTGTCGGACCTATCTCTGGTGTTGTCGGACCCCTGGCTGGCGCTGTCGGACCCTTCTACCGCAGAGGACCCATACCACTTGTCAATAGCTGCCCTCACTTCACGGTGGACTTGCTTGTTGGTATAGCCATTATTGAGGAGGACCTGTGTGGCCCTTTCCAGCTCCTTGTAGGTGTCTGTTCATGATGAGCAGTGTGACAAGGCCCTGCGTACAAAGGCCTTGATGGTCGAGGCCTTGTAGCGGGCAGGGCATTCACTCTCGCCATTCAAACACATGCCGAGATTTGTAGGCTTGGTGTAGACAGTGGTGTGAAATCCCTCGTTGGTAGAAGAAATCAAGACGTCCAGGAACGGGAGGCTGTTGTCCATGTTGTTTTCGAGGGTAAAGTGAAGGACGCTGTTGTCCTCGAAGGTCCTCCTTAAGTTCTCAATGGCTTCGCTGAAAGTAGCTTTGACAAAGGTATCATCAATGTAGCGAAAGTAAGCGAGGGGGCACTCGACTTGGGAGGAGACCCTCTCCTCTACTACTCCCATGTAAAAGTTAGCAAAGAGCACGCCCAAGGGCAAGCCCATCGCCACGCCATCCTTCTGTAGGTACATGAGCCCACAGTGAGTAGTGAAGGGGGCCCTCTTAGTGCAGATGGTAAGGAGGGTCCGGAGGGCTTGTTCTGGGATGTTCAATTCCGGTGTCGTCTCGTCCCTGTAGACTCTATCAGCGATAAGGTCGATGGTTTCATCAACAGGGAAATTGGTGAACAGAGTCTCGACGTCCATCGATTCTATGACCCCCTCTCCGCGGACGTCCTTGATCTGCTCTAGGAATTCGGCAGAGGAGGCCACACAGTAGCAGTCGGGGACCAATGGCGTCAGAAACACGTTCAGCCTCTTGGCCAGCTGGTATGTTGGCGTAGGGCATTGACTAATGATTGGTCGAAGTGGGTTGCCTTGTTTGTGGGTCTTTACATTACCGTAGAGGTAACTAGGTCCAAAGTCCCCCGAAGTCATGGGCAGGTGTACGGCATTGGTTGCAGCATTAATGGCCTCAATGGTGTAATTTGCCTCCCTCTTGATGTCTTCGACAGGGTTGTTCATGAGGCGCTCGAATTTAGTCAGGTCGGCGAGGATGGTGTCCAATTTCTCGTAGTACTCTTCGGTGTTGATGAGCACAAAAGCAGCTGTCTTGTCGGCCCATCGGACGGTGACACCAACAACTTGTTTAAGCTCTTTTGCAGCAGCTCTCATCTCCTTAGAAACGATGCCGCTGCTGTACCTGCCCCTATCATTAAGGGCCTCAGCGATCAAAAGCGGCTGAAAGGCATCAGTCGTCCGTAGGGCACCACGTTCTTGAAGGTTGAGGATGGAATCTAGGAGTAATTCTATCTCCAGGCGCATGTCGGTTGGTCTAGGTCGGGTGATAAAGTGACAGTTGAGGCCCATCTTAAGGATCTGCTCCTGTGCTGGCGTAGGGACATAGCTGGAGATGTTGATGTATTCCTGGCGGGCCTCTGGGATCCGCAGCTTCCCGAAATTAAGGGTAACCAGCTTCCTCAAGATGGTCCTCATCCTCTTCTTTAGGTCCCTCTCCTTAAGGACTTGCACAGCATGGACGATGTTGTTGGGGTAGCTCAAGCCACCCCCCAGGTCCTCTTCATGGTTGGGGTTGTCTAAATCAGGGCGTCGATCATCGGGGGCGTCGTCATCAGGGGCTTCTTTTCTATTATATTTCCCATTATACCAACCAGGAGACGATATAACTTATTTATGTCTGTTGCTGCTTCGAGGATCTTTCTCTTATAGTATTCATTTTTTTTCCCTTCTTAGTGGGTAGTTATATTGACACGCAGCAGTTTTGTATTCTACCCAAGTACTTTCAGTTTTTAACCTATTCCTTTTTCTTTCATTACGTCTTTTCTCCCTCTTTCTTTTTACCAACGTCTCTCCATTAAATCAAGGAGATTGATCTTTTACTGTTATAGTCTTTTTCTTTGATGAGCACATGGTATCATATTTACTGTTACTCACTTTGTTATAAGTGGTCATAAGACAGTTAACACACCTAGCTCATAACAGACGTTGGTCATCATGATCAAAGGGAATGTTGATAGCATCATTTATTTTCTCTGTAACTTCTTCAAGAAATACGGTAGGTGAAAAATTTGATTTATGTCTAAAGTTCATTTTCTTTACTAATACATGTTTCTGTAGAGGTGGACTGAACATAAGTTTGTGTACTTGCGTACATTTCTCTTCAACTTTTATATAAGATACAATATTATTCATGTCATCACTTAGAACTAAGTCTTGCGTATGCCCAGTTAAAGTAGTTGTGCAGTCGACATTATTCACTAGTCGCTCTGATTTAAGTAACTTACTAAATGCCAAAGTGTCGGGATTTGATGTGTCATCCATCCAAAAGTTGAAGTCTCCTCAGATAACTAATTCGCTTTTCTCCATGATAATCATCTCACTGAGAGCACCGAATTCTTCAAAAAAGATTTTAGTGTTTGTTCTTGGAGATTTGCAGATTGTTACAAAGGATATTCTTAATTTTTATTTCTTTTTTTTTTTTGGCGTAAATTTTATTTCTATATATTCAAAGCTTGTTACACTAATTCTTTTCAACGTTTTGAGATTTGAGTAACTTTTATGAATAAAGAGTCCGACATCCCCACCTACCTTCTCTCGGTATGTGAAAAAAGGCATGTGTAGGGGGCGTCATTTCAGTGATCTTTGCCTTGTTCAAGTTATTTAACCATGTTTCAGATAATGCTAGCATATCTAAATATTTCTCGTTTATCATTTCTCGAATTTGAACAATCTTATTACCTACAGATTCTATAATTACATAGCCACAGTTTATGACATCCCTAGTAACCATGATCAGTATTTTCCGCTAGTCTTTTCAATACCAAGATAAAAGTATTGCAATCTCTAGAGTTTACTGTATAGTCACTTGGTCTGTTTAACTTTGTGCAGTTTATACACTTTGACACTTTCGAATTATACTCCCTGGTGGATGTGTCTCCCTGAACATTTCCCGCAAACTTTATCTTCATTTTTAGACTTGCAATCTTTTTCAAAACGTCCATACCTCTGACAGTGGTAGCAGGTGATCACGTGGTACCTATCACGTATGTTATAGATACCCCATCGTAACGAAACTTTGTCCCCATTATCATGAAGAGCCCTCCGAACTTCAGGATCACATTTCAGCACGTGGTGGGTGGTCCCCCCACCCCGAGGCATTTTTCTTCAGGACTACACTTATCTTATCTTCTACATTTTGGATTTGGTCCCGGCAGCTATTTCTTTGAATCAAAGCATTTACTGCATCAACTTCATCATTGTATACAGTGCATTTCATTATCTAGGGGTTTTTAGTTTTCCGATTTCTCTCGTTTCAGTGTCAGTCACCAATGTCTGAATTTTGTTTGCTGCCTCTTCTCTGATCATATTGTTTGTAGTTTACAACAACATTTCCATTCGTAGTTGACCTCGTGTTAAGTATGGGAATGTCTTCAAGTGCTTGTTCAACCTCACGTTTTCTTTCAGTAATTTTAGTTGTTGTATTAGTTGATTTAATTATCAATAGATTTTTTTCCTTAACTTTGTCAGCTAATGTCGGTTTCTCCGGTTTTGGGTCTATCAGTTTTTGAAGTGTTGCTTTAATTGATGCCATATTCATGGCAAGAATATTTATGAGACGATATAACTTATTTCATGTATGTTGCTGCTTCGCGGGCCTTTCTCTTATAGTTTTCAATTTTCCTTCTTGGTGTGTAATTATATTAGGGCATGGCAATTTTCTGTTCTACATATATATTTTCAGTTTCTAACCAATTCCCCTTTCGTTCTTTTCGTTTATTTTCCTTCTTTATCTCTAAAATATCTCTATCAACCCGATGAAATGGGTCTTTAACAATTATCGTCGTTTCCACAAATGGACATATATATAATTTTCACCTTTACTCACCCTATTATATATGACCTTAAGGCAGACAACAGGCATAGAGCCCAACAAATGCTGGTTATCATAATCACAGGGAATATTGGTATTATAATCTATTTTATTTGTAACTTCTTCAATAAATACACACACAGACAAGTTTTATTTATGTCTAATGTTTATTTTCTTCCCCACTGCGAATTTTTGTAGAGGTAGTCTTAATGTCATAAGTTTGTGCACTGGAGAGATATTGCACTTCCCTTTTACATTTATGTCAAATACCATGTTAATCATTCCATTGTATGGTCAGTCAAAGTAGTTGCACAAACAACATTACTCACCATTTGATATGATTCTAATAACTCACTAAATGCTGAAGCATCAAGATTTAATTCGTCATCCATCCAAAGATTGA
>NC_090751.1:49981176-49983676 GCF_036898095.1 Palaemon carinicauda
AGTCTCTTACCAGCGAGTTTTCCCTGACTTCCCAGCCCACTAGGTGACACAATTGATAGTAATTCATTCAAGTTACCCCTAATGAGTAAATATGGATAAATATCAACACAATAGTGTGCTCATATGCAAATAAATTTGTACCGCATACTTGGGATCGAACCATAGCCCCTTCTAATGAGAGGACAGGACCCTTCCAAGCATTCCACCAGAATCCATAAAAGATGTCGGAACCTAACTGCTAATCCGCAGTTCAGGATTTACCTGGCGAGACGACAGTCTTTTTACCATTTTACCAGCCAGTTTTCCCCGACCTCCGGCCTGTTAGGTGACACAATTACAATAATAATAATAATAATAATAGTAATGATAATAATAATAACAATAATAATAATGATAATAATAATAATAATAATAATTCGTCCTTCAAAATCCTTCTTTTCTTTTACAGTAACTATTGGCAGTTAACAGTTCGTTAATCTGTTTCTGAATGATGATTGATTGTAGATGACACTATATGAATATCTATAAAAATTGACTCATTGGGGGTAATTTGAAAAAATTACTATCAATTGTGTCACATGGTGGGCCGGGAAGTTGGGGAAAACTCACTGGTAAGAGACGGATGTCTCGCCAGGTAAATCCTGAATTCCAGTTAGCATTTAGATTCCGACTTCTTTTATAGTTTTTGGTGGCATGGTTGGAGGCATCCTGGAATTTCATTAGAAGGGGCTAGGATTCTATTCCAAGTATGAGGTAGAAATTTATTTCTATCTGAGCACGATATTGTTTTGATATTTTCTATATTGACTCAATAAGGGTACATTGAATGAATTACTATCAATTATGTCACCTGGTGGGCTGGGAAGTCGGGGAAAACTAGCTGATAAGAGACTGATGTTTCACCAGGTAAATCTTGAACTGCAGTTAGCAGTTAGGTTTCAACTTCTTTTATGACTTCTGGTGTTATGGTTGGAGGCGTCCTGGCCTTTCATTAGAAAGGACTAGGGTTCGATCCCAAGTATGATGTAGAAATTTATCTCTATTTGAGCACGATATTGTGTTGATACTTATCCATATATATATATATATATATATATATATATATATATATATATATATATATATATATATATATATATATATATATATATATATACTAGTGAATGTAACCCTTCAAAAAGGACAGCTAAATATTAAGAAATATATGCCTGCACACGCACGCACACAGATTCATTCCTTCCCACTACCTCCCCTTTCCGTATTACAACATGGCAGTTTCTGCAATTTGTGGAAGATTGTGGTTTTGTAATGTAGTTCTCATGACACTCTCACCAAGGTATGACCAATCCTCTTCCCCTACCAGAGGGAGGATAGGGAAAGACCAAGTACTAATATGTCCAGCTTATATAGGAGGTATATCTCAGCAATCCATTGTTTGCCAGCAATTATACTCGTATAAGCGGATGAGCAATCTGGTGGATTATTGATAACTTTGGGTGTGTAGGAAATAACACCCCCCCCCCCCCAAAAACCTGTAAATATCGATGAAGTCACCGGCAGCAGGGTCACTGATTGGGTTTAAGGCAATAGGCAAACTGTCTCTTTGGCTTTTATTTCTGAAACCTGGCAGTTAATTATACTGTAATTAGTATGGTCCGGCAAGGGTCACTTGCCTTGGATAGACACTGCAAATCACTAGGAACTGGCTATCCCTCGATGAATCTAACAAATGAATCCTCTATGGATTTAGTCAGTCACTGAAAGGAAAAGATGACAGAATGGCCAAAATGGCCGGGCGTAGCTGGGTGCTTAGAATCACCCGGTTTAAGAATAATTGTAAATTGGTGATTTAAATGTTAGAACCATGAATCTGATTGGAATGTTACAGCAAGTGGTGAGTGAATTTATTTAATATAGCTTATATATATTCGCTCTAAGTGAAACACGTTATAAAGGGATTGGTAAGGAACATTCAGACCAAGAATATATATATATATATATATATATATATATATATATATATATATATATATATATATATATATATATATATATATATATATATATATATAATATATATACATACATACATATATATATATATATATATATATATATATATATATATATATATATATATATATATATATATATCAGGAAAAAATATGGAGTTGGAAGAGGAAGGGTAGGGATGATGATGACGCCAAGAGCGGAAAATGCATTAACTGAGTGGAGAGCTGTAAATACTAGATTGTTAGTTGTAAAGTTCAAATCAAGGCAATGCAATATGAGTATTATAGTTTTCTATGCACCAAGAGATGATTCCCCTGAAGAAAGGAAAGATTAATACTTTGAGGAACTGCAGATTGTAATAGATGAGTTCTCAGAGAGATAAGAAAATTGTGATTGGCGACTTCAGTGCTAAAGTTGGAATGAAGATGGTAGAGCATGTTAAGTATTCCAGTAATGATAGTGAGGTAAAAGAAAAAAAAATAGGAAT
>NC_090751.1:49988676-50006969 GCF_036898095.1 Palaemon carinicauda
CCCAGAGAACTTCTTTTCAATTTTTGAAAATACCGCCGCTTAATTAAAATGGCCTAAGACTGAATGGGTGTTACTAATTAGGACTTCCTTTAAAGGTAAGGCAGCTTCAATTTGTGCTGAAATGATTACAGAAAGAAATTAAGGAATCTTAAAGAAAGCTGTGTTAGATGCCTACAGTATTACTCCAGAGGGTTATAGGCAAAATTTCAGAAATTCAAATAAAGGTGTTGGGCAAACTTTCTTGGAATTTTTTACATTAAAAGTTAAGGTGTTTGAGAAATGGATTGATAAAGAATATGTTACTTCCTTTAAAAACCTTAAAGAACTAATTGTTTCGGAAGAGTTCCTGCGGAAAATTCCAGCTAACATATCAATGTACATTAAAGAAAGACAAGAAAAGGATCCTAAGAAAGCTGCAATATTGGCAGATGAGTATTTTCTTATTCACAAGACTAAACGGGTAAATACGGTCTCGGGTCAGTCTAAAAATGATAATGTAGATATTTACTGTACTTTTTGCAGGACTACTGGTCATTTGATCCAAGACTGCGATAAGCCTCAATGCAAAGTAGCTCAATCTCGGCAAAAAGCTAAAGCTTTGGAGAATTTTCCAAGCAAGCACACTTCTCCGAATACAGGACATCCGACCTCTAACGTAACTTCACCTGGAGGTAAGAAAGTTATGTTTTGTGTAGAAAGTGAGACTGATTTTGATATATTTAAATGCAAAGGAACTGTTGGGGACGAAACGGTGACTATGTTGCGTGATACTGCTTCATCGCAAACTTTCATCACCCCAAAACTTCAACGATTAGCAAAGGCTACAGGCAGGTATGTAGCAGTCTCAGATTTGTCACATGAAACTGTGTTTCCATTAGTAACTATACAAATGAAATGCCCGTACTATGACGGATCAGTAGAAGTGGCCTTAAATGAAAAGGAATTTCCATGCAGGGATATCGATGTGTTGATTGGCAATGACTTGGCCCACTGGACAGTTTTTAGCAATTTACTAATTACCTGTCCCGAGGTTAATGAAAAACAATGTCCCTCTCCCGAGGTTAATGAAAAACAATGTCAGGTGGTAACCAGGTCTAAAAGAACAACTACTAATAATCCTGACCTTAATCTTTCAAATTGTGCTTCTGAACAGGTTGAAAATGCTATTAAACTATTAGATATTACTCCTAATAAATTTGCTAATGACCAACTTATAGATGAATCTTTACAGTCATTATTTAGGAAGGTGATCGATCAACCAGAGAAGGATCAGAAGTCTCCTTACTTTTATAAGGAAAGGGGAATCCTTCTACGACATTTTCGTTCTCCTAAACTGCGTTATGAAGACGATTGGGGGGACAAACAGCAACTGGTGGTTCCGGAGTTGCACCGCAAAGCCCTTCTAGAGATTGCACACTCGGTGGATAGTCACTTAGGAATCACCAAAACTTATCAGCGACTGGCAGAAGATTTTTATTGGTTAGGTATGAAAAAGGATGTAAGAAACTTTGTAAACGCTTGCTCGACATGTCAACTGGTAGGTAAACCCAATCAGTCTGTTCCTCCAGCACCATTAATACCTGTTACTGTACCAAAAGTTCCTTTTGATAAAGTTATTATAGACTGTGTAGGTCCCTTAAATAGAACTAGTAAATGAAATGAGTATATATTGTCTATACTATGTCCCACTACTAGGTTCCCTATTGCCATTCCAATACGTAATATAGCATCAAAAACAATTGTTAAACAATTGCTAAATGTTTTTACTATCTTTGGTTTTCCAAAAGAGATACAATGTGATCGTGGAACAAATTTTACCAGTAAGGTTTTTAGAGATACATTGAAACTGTTTAGAATTAATCATGTTCTGGCCTCGGCTTACCATCCTCAGACCAATGGAGCCCTAGAGAGATTTCATCAGACAATGAAAGCTTTACTAAGGAAGTATATCTTCGAGACGGGAAAGGACTGGGATGAAGATCTAGACCTATTAATGTATGTATTGCGTAGTGTTCGCAATGAATCTACTAACATCAGTGCTTTCGAACTTATGTTTGGACGAAGACCACGCACCATACTCACTTCTATAAAGGAGAGAATTCTTCAGGGTGATAGAAAGGGAGAAGAGTTTGATGCATCGAAATATCTTGCTTCACTGAATCGGAGATTGAGTAAGCTTCTGCAATTTGCTCAAAGTAATCTGCAAATGGCACAGGAAGGTATGAAACATCTGTATGACAAGAAAGTAAAGGTAAGATGCTTTAATGTTGGTGATGAGATATTAGTGTATCATCCCATTCCTGGTAATTTATTACGTGAGAAATTCATGGGACCTTATGTAATTGCTAAACGAATTTCTAAAGTTAACTACCTGATTAAGACTCCAGATAAAAGACAATTTTCTCGGGCAGTCCATGTAAATCTTTTGAAACCTTATGTAAGATCGCCATCAAAGGAAGTATGTAACCTTGCTGTTGTACAGTGTCTACCACTAATGGAATCTGATAACAATTCTGTTGCAGAAAAATCCTTATCGGATGAAATTGTGATGTCATGGAAGGACTCTGAGAACTCGCAAATCCTACAGTCCCTCCCTTCCTACCTGGATCTTGAGGCAGATGAGAAAAAGAAACAAATGGTAGAACTTATTCAGCAATATAACGATCTGTGTTCGGATACTCCTGGAAAATGCACAATTGTGAAACATGATGTTGCTATCCAGACTGATGTGCAACCTATAAGACAGTCCTACTACAGAGTTTCTAAAGACAGACTGGCTATTCTGAAAGAGGAAGTGGATTATCTACTGGCAAACAATCTGGTTTTGCCAAGTTCCTCTCCGTGGGCCTCTCCTTGCTTGTTGGTGAAGAAGCCCAATGGCAAATATAGGATGTGCACAGATTATAGGAAAGTAAACGCAGTTACCCTTAAAGACTCTTATCCATTACCTAGAATAGTAGATATCATAGATGCCATTAGTGATGCTAAATACTTGACTCAGATCGACCTTATGAAAGGATATTATCAAATTCAACTAACAGAGAGAGCTAAAGATATTTCAAGTTTTATAGTGCCTTTTGGACTCTTTTCATATAATGTCATGCCATTTGGAATGTGTAACGCCCCATCTACTTTCCAGAAGATGATCCAGACAGTGACTCAAGGACTTGAAGGAGTATATGCATATTTAGACGATATTATGATTGCAACCTCCTCTTGGGAAAAACATCTCCAACTCCTGGAAGAAGTTTTTAGGAGATTAAGAGCAGCTAATCTTACCATAAATCTTTCTAAGAGTAACTTCTGTAAGGCTACTGTAACTTACTTAGGTCACGAAGTAGGTAGTGGTAAGGTATTGCCTAAAGAGGTTAATATAAGATCTATAATGGTGTATCCAACACCCCATGACAAAAAGCCTTTACGTACATTTTTGGGTATGACTAGATACTATAAGAAATTTTGTCCAAATTATTCTAGTATTATGGGGCCATTGTTTGAACTTACCTCGAGCAAGAAAAAATTTGAATGGACTAATCGGCATAAAGAAATTTTTCACCAACTGAAATTATTAATGTCATCTTATCCTATTCTTAGGGCACCAGAGTTTGATAAACCTTTTTATCTTCAAGTAGATGCCAGTAATTATGGACATGGTAGCGTGTTACTGCAGAATATTGACAAGGATGACGACGCCCTGCCTTACTTGCATCAACTTTTTCCTGTGGCTTACCACTCTGGACGCTTCACTGGATCACAGTTAAACTGGCATACCATAGAGAAGGAGTTATACAGCATAGTTTCTGCCATACTTCACTTTAAACCATACATTGAGGGACAGAAAGAAACTATCATATTTTCTGACCACTTACCACTTTGTTTTTTGGAGAAAGCTAGGCTGTCCAATCTTAAATTACTTAGATGGTCATATATCCTTTCCTCATCAAATGTTAAAGTAGTGAGAATACCTGGTACAGCTAATACTATTGCAGATGCCATATCTCGAATGAAAGAGAAAGTACTTTGTGTCGAGAATAAAAGTTTATACATTGTAATTTTCCAACAGATAAGCAGTCTCTAACCAAGGGGGAATATTACGAAAATATTATTTTGACTACTTCTCTGTTGCGCCATCTAGCCATCGCTAAGCAATCGCTCCAGCGCCATCTAGCCATCGCTAACCAAACGCTCCAGCGCCATCTAGCCATCGCTAAGCAAACACTCCAGCGCCATCTAGCCATCGCTAAGCAAATGCTCCAGCGCCATCTAGCCATCGCTAAGCAAATGCTCCAGCGCCATCTAGCCATCGCTAAGCCAACACTCCAGCGCCATCTAGTTTTCGCTAAATCGGCAATAAATTGTATATATTGTACATAATCCCTGATTAGGTATATAAGTTTACTTTTTCCCATTTGTTTAAATCTAGAGCAGTCTGGTTTACCCAACCAAAGTGTAAAGTGTTATTTTAGTTTATACTTAAGCTGTTTATAAATGTATTACCATTCATTCTTGAGTGTCTTTTCCCGTTGGTGTTTCATCATTTATCTACAGTAGCTGTAGACGAATAAATCAATTACTTTAGTGGTAAGAACATTGGGGTCATTGAGGGTACAGTTCACATTCCTCGGAAGGAGGTTTTAAATCTGGAAATGAGAATATGAGGAACGTGACATATATATATATATATATATATATATATATATATATATATATATATATATATATATATATATATATATATATATATATATACATATATATATATATATATATATAGGCCTATATATATATATATATATATATATATATATATATATATGTATATATATATATATATATATATATATATATATATATATATATATATATATATATATATATATATATATATATGGAAAAGCTTTTGATATTGTACGCTGGCATATTTTGTGGAGAGGCCTGCGTTATTTTGGAATTTCACTTAAATATGAAAATTTGATTAAGTCTGTTCATGAGCAGAGCAAGTGCAAATGTTATGTTATTGGAGTCCTATTGAATTAATATCCGGTGTGCAGTGGAGTACTTCAACGTAGTGTGTTATTACCTATACCGTTTTTCCTCATCATGGATTTTGAAATGCATGGAGAAGCTGGGGATGGTGTCGAAGGTTTTGATTAAATTGGTAGCAGGAAATTAGCGGACCTTAAGTATGCTGATGACGCTGTCCTTATTAACACAGGATCTTTAGAATTTGAGTAAAATAAAAAATCTAAAATGCAAATAAAACAATGGCTAGGTTAAATAGAATTTGGAAATCAAATTGCCTGAAATCACATATAAAAAGCTGGTAATATATCAGTATATTGAGATCGGTTTTACTGAATAGACATGAGTCGTGGTATGACAATGAAACCATAACCAACAGATTTTGTAGATTTGAGAACACAGCCCCCAGAAGAATTTTTTGAGTTAAAGTACAGGACAGGATTAGAAATGAAACTATAAGATGGATTACTCGAGTGCCATATGTGGATGAGATCATAGTGAGGGGTATATGGAGATGGTTTGGCCTTGCTCTTCCCGTTCCCCAAGAGCGATTGATTTATCAAACTTTAAATTTGTCTACACAAGGCACTATAAGAGTTGGAAGACCCTGGCCAACATAGCTGAGGACTATGAAGCGTGAAATAGGATGTGATGAATGGAGAAGTATTGATTCAAAAGCTCAGATAAAGACGACTAGTGAAATCTAACCAAGGCCCTTTGCTCTAATAAGGAGTAGGAGGATAAGGATATATATATAAATATATATATATATATATATATATATATATATATATATATATATATATATATATATATATATATATATATAAAGAGAGAGAGAGAGAGAGAGAGAGAGAGAGAGAGAGAGAGAGAGAGAGAGAGAGAGAGAGAGAGAGAGACTCGTTAGTCTTGATTATAAAAGGGAAATTGTTGTCTTTTGTTATGATTATTGCATGTCCGTACGCCTTTATATTCGCGAAAGCCTGTTTGCTCAGACCTAATTTTTGTCCCAAGGCCTTTTTTTTTAGACTCCAGATCTCCAGATTTCGAGACTTTTTCTCTACTTCGCAAACTTTGCGAAAACACCTATTTTAAACTCCTATACATAAAAAGTTTTTTTATGTGCCACACATTCCCTACCAACACACGAAGATAAATCTTGAACAGTCAAGAACTTAGAAATTAGCAGTATGTTTTCAGGGTGGAAGACGTATTCTCCCCTCATTAAGGGGAACTGGTGGCAAATATACCACATAATGTTTTCTATCGTTTAACTGAAGAACGAAACGGCATAAATGAGGAAACGATTGAATGTTTATTTAAATTTCAAAAGTATTTGCCATAAATTGTTAATTTTCCTACTTGAAAAGGAATTCTGAAGTAACATTATGTAGCATTTGTCATTTTTATTGGAAATATATACTTGGACGTCAAGACAGATAAAATACTTGAAACAGTCCCATAAGATTGTTCTACCTTTTATCTTCTCCTCCCTCTCTCTCTCTCTCTCTCTCTCTCTCTCTCTCTCTCTCTCTCTCTCTCTCTCTCTCTCTCTCTCTCTCTCTCTCTCTCTCTCTCTCTCTCTTTTTGTAAACTATTTGTTGTGTGAGTTAAAATGACGTTTTTAACTACATGACTTGTGCAAAAATTTCTTGTTAAAAACATAAATGTGAAAATTTTTTCATAATAAATACACTATGAAAAGAAATGAACGGATTGACCCGAATATGTAAAAAATGGTTCAGCTTAAAAGAAGAAGTAAACAATCAATTTATACTATTTTGAGAAAACATTAAATGCAGTCTATGAAGGATTGAGCTATCTGAAATATTCAAAATGTTCAGGAAATAATACCGACATTACAAAGTCAACTATTTTATCTATATCGAAATCGTCTGTAATAATTGCACTTGAAAAGTTTCTGTATCTAAACTGCTCGCGAACGCTTCACAAAAATAAATGAGAAAATAAATAGACACAAAAATAGATATTAAAATTTTGGTTAATGCTTTGTGGCCAGACTCAATCACCATTGGTTTATGCACAAAATAACAGTGGCTGGTTTCCTAAATGATTACTCAATTAATTAGCATATTTGATTTAAATCGAATTTTGTGCTGGCAGTTAGCTGATCCTTTTGAGACCTAAGCATGATTTTTTCTCTTTATTGGAAGAGGAAATTTAGTTATTAAAGGGTACTCGATACTTGAGCTGTAAGGTGTTTGTATTCTTAGTTGGATGGGAAATCAGTGTACTGGTATTCTAAGTAAACGTTGCTATCGGAACTTGAATGTTCTTAAAATATCGGCCGAGTTTTGTATTTCAAAATTCATAGGTCTAATGCACACTAAACATAAATATTTAGTAAAAAAGACAAATGTGCTGTCTAGTTTCAGGAGTCTTCTAAATGATTGTTTTCATTTCTTCATCTAATCAAAACTTAAGAATTAATCATAACCGGAATATTGTTTGGAGCAAGTAGGATTTTGGGTTCGAGAATGAGATTTTTTTTTAACATATAGTTTTTGGGGAATCACTGATATCCATACAATAATGGTAAGAAAACCCTACCGCTGAAAAAATATTAACCTTCTAGAATAAGGTAAATCCAAAAGTAAAGAGATGTTGGAAACTTATATTTTCGTAATCTTTTGGGCATAGTAAACCAGCCAATATCGTGAAAGTTTTTAGTTTTGTTAGTATTGCAGGATCATTTTCCTATATTCTGAGTTAAAACATTACATTTAAATCGCATGATGTCCTTTCTACATAATATTTAAATTACGCGAAACTTTCAGAAGTAATTAAAGGCACAAGTATTTGTAGGTTTACAAGTCCCTTGAGAGAAACAATAGTGAGCCACTTTAAAGTGTCCAGAGGCAGAAGATTCATAATCACATGGCCAGGCCCCAAATCTTATCTCTACCCAAATGAAATCAGGGGAAGCCAGGAAATAGTAACAATGATTTCGGCAGGTAAACTTTTACAACATCCCTTCCACCACCACCACCCTCACTCTCAAGAAAACTAAGGTCTCGTGTTATTTACAAAAGCCCTGTGTCATTGAAAATCAATAACGACCTGAGTGAGGCTTGAGCTTGGGACCCTTTGAATACAAGTCACCAATATACCAGAGAGCTATCACTAAAACAGTCTTATTAACTTCAAGTGCAAAAGTTTCCGGATGCTGACACATGCTTTCCATTGTAGTTCCACTGTAAAAAGTTAAAAGAAATGTTATTCGATGGTGGAATTATGGTAATATTGAGATTCATTGCGGCTTATGGCCTTAGCAAACAGGTCAAATTAATGTCCAATAGTAATATCGGTCAAGTGATTCCTTTCGAGATAAAAACGTCGAAAAAGAACAAAGAGAAATTTTACGAGGATAGAATACAAAAAATAATTTGGAGATATGGAATATAATAAGAATTTTTTATGATAATCTTTAGAATATGAAATAATAAAGGGAAAATAATGCAAAGGAAAAGCTTAATATGATCATTATCAATATTCATCCACTTGATTATATTGCCAGAAAAGATATACAGGGAATGATATTTAAACGAGATTTTCATCAGTTTGAAGAAGAGAGAAACGAGAAAAAGAAAACAAGAATCTAGCTCTCGGGCTTGAACTGAAAAGAAAACTTTAATCATTTCAATTGCCAACTAACATAATCAGCGCCTGATTAAAAACACTACTCTCTTCAATTAGGAACGTATCATATCAAATGAAAAATTATGTTTCTCGGTGATTAATCCTGTTGCCTAATCTGATTCACTTGATGCTGTTCTTTCCCACAGTTTTTACTTCGAAAAAATCGAATCCATTTCATTTTGGGAAAAATATATTTAGAATTCGTTAAATCTTCAACGTATTTTCGACTTTTATGATGAAATTTTTGCTTCCGTAACAAATCACCTAAAAATTCCTCCCCACAAATATTCTTGATTGTTAGAAAATTTGGAATGGCTTGTCAGTTTTCAATTTCGTTCTAGATCGAGTCAGAAAAAAATAGAAAAATATGAAACTGATAAACTATTATTCTGCACAAGTTAAAAATTGCTGTTATCCTTTGGTTGCAATTAAAACTTATAATAGGCAGGATTTTGATTAGCTCATGTGCCGGAAAAAGAAAACCGAATCCATTTCATTTATCCTACATTTATGAATTTTACTTTTATAGGGACAGGCGGGTATTTAGCAAATGCTTAATCCCCCCCCCCTCCCCCCAAAGAAAAAAGCTGGCTTTATCCCCAACAATTTGATTATGTAGCATATTTAATCTAATGATTCTTATAGAGGATAGAAGAAATTAAGTAGTAGTTAGCGATGATTATTTCGAGTTAATGTGTACAAACGTTTTAGTATGGCTATGGGAAAACCTTCATCCCCAGTAGGCTACTAAGTAACTCATATATGGATTTATCTTTTTTAAATAGAATCTTAAGTAACATTATACCTAATAATATGAAATAGTTTCGTTATATTGATGACATGATATATGTATGGCCATAAAAAGAAAATTTATACATCTTTTTTTCTTTAGAGTTTGAGATTCTTGGTACCGGCCATAGATTTGACTCTGCCGTTAGAGAATTATTGTAGCTTACCTTTTTTAGTGTATATAATTTAGAAAGCCAACGAATACCTCCGCGTATTTGCATTACTACTCAGATCAAAGTAACAAATCTAAGAAATCCGAATTTACATCTATGTTTTGAAAGTATAACGAGTTTGCAGCCCTTTATATGTTGATGATAAGATATTTTAGATTAGAGATAAAATATCCTGAAATTGTAGATGATGCACTGGTAACAAATAAGTGATAGTTTCAAAAACAAAAATGGAAAACATAAGAAAAGTGTCAGATAACAATGTAATGTTTTCCCATATTAGTGATAAAAATTACACTATATACTCGTTATATGCAAAGAAATTGGTACATTCAAATAACTTTTTGAAAAGAAGCATTATAGAGTCCAATTTCATAAAAGAAACCTTTGATAACAAATTAAATAAAGGACATGGAATGTACAAGCTTGATGCATTTATATGCAAAGGGTGTTACAAGCTTTATAAAGAAAACAATAATATACTTATTGAAAACTTTACTGGATTAACACCTGATCTTTTTTTTTTCTTTTTTTTTAACCTATGTGGAATTAATCTTTTGGATCTAAGCTACCATTTATATATATGTGCAAATATTGCATATAAATGTAAGTATATGCTCTATTGTTACTCTGCAGTGTAAGTGTACATATATTCATGCTGATAGTGTTTAATTGGCATGAATGTATATACGCATATTTATCATGTGTACAAGCATCTACGTATATGCATTGCTTGCTTGCAAGTATATATGTATGACTATGTATCTATATTTATATATTTAACGATGTCAAAAAAGTTTAAAGAAAAAATATCGGAAAAACAAAAAGAGTTAATACCCACTATCCAAAATGACTCAACCTGACACTTAGATAATGGGATAAGAGCTCCGTCTGCATAAATGCTTGAAAATTTGGGTCTAGAGAGTTAGTTTGTTTTGTTTAGTATATTGTTCTGGAAATATCTGTATGCATGTTCGTACTTGCACTGTACCACATATAATGTGAAAAAAAAAAAAACCATCTCCCAATGAAGCAGTCCTTTTAAACACGAACACGAAACTGGTCATTATTTGATCAAATATTCTAATCTATCCTAAGTACTTTTTGCATCTGAGCAATCATGTCTCACTGTGAGTTTTAAGCAATATATACATAAATACATACACACACACACACGCACACACACATGCACACACACACACACACACATATATATATATATATATATATATATATATATATATATATATATATATATATATATATATATATATATATATATATATATATATATATATATACATATATATATATATTTATATATAAATTTACATATATATATATATATATATATATATATATATATATATATATATATATATATATATAAATATATATATATATATGTATATATATATATATATATATATATATATATATATATATACGAGTATATATATATATATATATATATACGTATATATATATATATATATATATATATATATATATATATATATATATATATATATATATATATATATATATATATATATATATACGAGTATATATATATATATATATATATATATATATATATATATTAATATATATACATATATATATGTATATATATATTGGCGTGCTACTGTATTAAGCACACATTTGAGTATGAGTTGTTTTCAGATGTATTTAAATGGTACATGAATACATCTTAATAGTTTTTAAGTCTTTATTATATAAAAACAACAGAGTTAAACATCTCCATCACTGGAGGAAGCTGTGTTGGTCCAGATGACCAATTCTGGTGAAGTTTAGATATGAACTGAATAAATTATTGATATCACAGATATCGTATGCTTGGTTTACTTTAGACACGTGACGGAATCGGAAGACACCTGCATCCGGTGACGTCACAAACTTTCACACGATGAGACAATGTGTTGACGTTTAAGAAGAATGTCAATTTGCCGAGGTTTGCATAGGTTTGCATTATACGTCCTGTTTACAATTTGAATGACTACAGCAAATCCCAGGGTTAGCTCTTCCAACCAACATGACATATTACGTCATTTGTTTTAAACATGTAATATTAACTATTCTAATCATTACATAAGCTCGGCCAGCTATCTCAATTTTTTTACAAAAATTTAACAACAAGCCGAAACATGGTTATTAGGTGTGACTGGACATACGTATTATTCTTTGTTTAACTTTAGCCATAATCAACTGAGGACGAATGTCCAAATAGGCACATTAAAAAATAATAACAATAATGCATACAAAAAAGATATTACCAAAGCAAAAAGAAAAATGCATGATAAAACCAAGATCATACATATGGTACATTGCTAGCCAATGATTACATGGTACCAAAAAACAAAATAAATTCTGACTTACATATGATTCGGTAACTTGATAAAGAATAATTGTTACCTTTGTCAGAAACAAGATACTCAATTTTTAGTGCACAAACACGAATTCCTGGTACGTACACGTACCACGGTTTCGTACATATATATATATATATATATATATATATATATATATATATATATATATATATATATATATATATATATATATATATAGGGCTGATATTTTTTATTAGATGCCCATAGATTCTGTTATATATTTTATTATTATTTTTTTTTTTTTTTCTCTTTTCTTTTTTAACATTCCGGCTTATATATTTTTATTAGATGCCGAGAGAAAAAATGATTTATATCCTTTTTTATTTTATTTATTTTTTAAATGTTGTTTTAAATGTATTTTTAACAATGCACATGTAGAGAATTTCTTTAATTACATATTACTAGCGTACTAATCAGCTTTTCATACAAACATCTTCCCGACAAATTACTCCCTTAGCGAATGAGGTGGCCACTCAAACAGCTTTGAACTGGATCCAATAGGGGGTATTGTCGGGGCTATGCAACTCATTCCTTTTTAGCTGCTTGCTGTGCCGTAACCTACGCCAAACAAGGATGTTCACGGCGATAAATATCACCACCGTGAAACACAAACCAGCCAGTAGTATGGGGTGAAGAATTTCTTTATAAGTCGGTGACAGGTGGTCCTTTTCGGTAAGTTTCATCAACCGCTTTGCCACATGTCCGTTGTATGGGAGAGGAAGTGCTGGCATTGTAGAGGTCCACGTAAAGTTCGCGAAGTAGGCTCGTTCTCTGATGATTGTCCGTAGACCAGTCACCATGGAATTCGGGGAAGTCCCGACACAACCATCTGCTGCGACGAACATATCTGTAAAGGATGTGGATCCGTCAGGGCATGATACATTGAAGCCGTCCTTGTCGTATCGTATCCACGAGCCATTATTCAGTCTGCAATTGAATTCTTTATTGTCAAAGGGATAAAGCTTATCCAGACAATTTTCACTTGTATGGGAGAGAGCACCGTCTAGGACTATACCTAACTCGCATGAATCCATTAAGTTTTTACGGAATTCAAATGAGTCAACTGTACATATTTTTCTATCCATTGTGTCTGAACAGTGAGTTAATTGATTTAAGTCTTTAATGACCGTATATGTTTCCTTGTCTGGGGAAATCAATACGTGTCCTGTCAAACTGGATATTACTGGATTTGAGTGATTCGTCATGAAAGTCGGAAATGGTGATATCCTGTAAGATTGCCAGGCATCAGAAGAATCAAAGGGAATTGTAATCCTAATATTGTTATTATCTACGTTTACTGTAATTAGGCTGTAATAAAATTCTAACCTATGTTCGTCTAACAAAGGAACATAGCCTAGTTTATCCCTTCCGTTCTTCAGAACTAATTTTAAGTAACGTATAGGTAACAAATGGGGCGACAATACACCTTTAGTTGCTAACGTGATAGCTTCTACATAATCCTTGGATTTCTCAATGAAATGTGCAATTCTGTTATGTATGTGATCTATCTTTGAATCATAATACGTTAATGTTGCCAACAAATCCTGTACTTCCATAATTTGAACGATATTATCTGAATGTTCATTTAACAAATCCATAATTTTATTGATTGAAGCTAACTGATCCCTTAGTTCTGACATAATCAATTCATCTTTATGAGTCAAGAACTCAATTTTCTTATTTTGATTACTAATTTTAAGACGATTGGAAATTCCTAAACCTAAACTTGCAACAGACCCAAAGATGCTTAATGCAGCATAAATGAACGGATTCCGTCTTTCTTTATGTTCGTGTCCTACAGTCCACATCAAAAGGCCATAAGCCAAAGATCCTGTCTCGCCAGTCTTATTTTTCAAGTCATCAGATAGCATCTCTGCAACTTTTAATGTTGATCCAAGCAAACTCTTAGTAGTCAAACGAAAATGTCTTCTATGCAACTCATCCAATGATGCAGAAAACCTTGAAATGGCGGTTCTTAAGCTAATGACATCATTCTCTTGAAGAAAAATTGCTTGCATATTCACTTCTACAATTACGTTAGTTGACGTAATAAAAATGTCTTCTTGTCTTTCAACTATATTGCCATATTTAAAATATATATTTTTAGTCTTAGAACTCATCCCATACGAGAAAAATGTCTGAGCGAACAATATCACTCCCAACAACAAAAAATTCATCTCGGAAACCTGTAACGAGAAAAAATATATGTAATTACTCCTGTATTAAAAAGAAAACTTTTAATCACATAAAATAAAATTTTCCCTCACTTCTTTTCCTCTCTTTTCTTTTTAATTTCTTATGTGAGCCAATGGTACTATTCTCTCATCCGTGGGTTGGGCTACGTTTTGAATTCTAAACCTATTGGCCGTTAATGTTTCCAAAATGTTAAATGGGCCTTCAAACTTAGGTGTTAATTTATAGTTGAGCCCTTTTCTGACATTGATTTGAATATACATGTTATCACCCACGGTATATGTTTTAGTTGGTTTCGCTATTTTTTCATGATTCCTTTTCATTATGATTTGTGATTCTTCTAAATTCTTTCGAAGGATATCATATCGACTTATACTTGCATTTATACATTCTTTTAAAGGATTTGATAGATTAGTTGTAGGCGTTAATACATGGAAAGGTGTTCTAACTGGGGTACCATACAATGTTTCATGCGGTGACATTTTAATTGATATATGATATGAATGATTCAGAGTACTCAGTGCCGCCGGTATTGCAATATCCCAGTTGGGGTCTGATCCCCCTAGTGTTACCCTCAATATATTTAATATCTTCCTATTTGCTCTTTCCACTAGCCCATTTGACTCTGGGTGATATATCATGGTATTAATCTTCTTTATGTTGAGGAATTCACACAATGAGGTAAGAAAGTGATTATTAAATTCACCACCCGAGTCTAAGATTATCATGTGTGGAATTCCATGTTTACAAATGTAACACTCGTAAAACTTCCTAGCGCATTCAATCGCAGTTTCAGTTTTAAGCGCTATTAGTTCTGTATATCGAGTTAAAGCATCTATAATTACTAAGAGGTGCTTATTTCCTCTGTCTGACTCGTAAAATCCTGTTAACAAATCTAAATGTATTCTTTCAAAGGGTTGATTGGGCACAGGATAAGCTCCTAGGCTGACAGGTGTTTTCGTATGCCCTTTGTTTTCCTGACATGTGCGACAATTAGCTATGTGTCTTTTTATATCTGTAAGCATTGTATGCCAATAAAACAATGATTTGGCTTTCTGTGACATTAATGAGAACCCAGGGTGTCCATGTAATGGATTTGAATGCAACCAATTCAGGACAGTGGAAATAAGTGAGATTGGTACTACTACCTGGTCGTTAGTTACATGTGGTGTATTGCGGGTTTTCCTTGTCACAGTCCTACACAGAATATTATCTTTGATTATAAAATTCTGCTGCTTATACTTTATATATTCCTTTTCTTTATGATTGCCTTTCAAAGCATTTATAATGGTTTCTATTTTCTTATCTTTTCTTTGCTCAGTCTGTAACAATTCAGCGCTCCAGCCTAAATCTTTTTGTTCAGATATTGTTTTTACAATAGGCATGGATGTTGATATATCTATTAATTCAGCTAAAGGCTCCGTACAAGATGACACGGGGTTGCGTGATAATGCATCCGCAATGATATTTGCTTTCCCAGGTAAATACCCAATTCTTGCGCCAAAATCTTGAATGATCAAATGCCACCGAGTTCGTTTAGGGCTGTGATTGAAGCCTTTAAAGAACTCTGTTAGTGGTTTATGGTCAGTAAGAACCTTAACGGGATAACCGTAAATTATGAACTTAAAATGCACTAGCGAATTAACAATAGCTAGTCCTTCCTTGTCTATTACTGCATACTTACTTTCGGAAGTTCTCAATTTTCGAGAATAGAAAGCTATCGGGAAAAACTGTTTATCATATTGCTGAAGCAATACCCCTCCTACTCCTAAGTCTGAGGCGTCTGTTGCAATGAAAAATTCCTTACCGAAGTCAGGAAATTTTAAGATAGGAGAACTACACAGTTCATCTTTCAAAGTATTAAACGCCTGTTGATGTTGCTCAGACCATATGAAATCTACGCCCTTCTTCGTAAGATCAGTTAAAGGAGCGGCTATTATTGAATAGTTGCGTATAAAACGCCTGTAATATCCACTACAACCCAGAAATTGCTGTATTCCCTTGACATTAGTAGGTAAGGGAAAATTACGTATAGCCGACACCTTATCATGGACTACTTTAAGACCTTGGCTTGACACCATGAAACCCAAATATATCAATTCTGTTTTGAAAAATTCACACTTACTAATCTTTACCCTTAAGTTATGTTGTCTTAATCTCTGTAGTACTAGTTCTAACTTACGTAGATGTTCTTCTAAGGTGTTGGAAAAGATTACAAGATCATCCATATAGGCATGCAATATATCCCCTAACAAGTCTCCAAACACTATGTTAATCATTCTTGTAAATGTTATAGGAGCACAACGTAAACCAAAAGGCATCCGCAAAAATTCATAATGTCCCCTGGCTGTGCTGAAGGCTGTGTATGGGATACTATCTTCTTCTAATGATATCTGGTGAAAGCCTTTAAGTAAGTCCAAACTGGTAAAATATTTATTCTGACCTAACAAAGACAAAATATCGTCAGTACATGGCACTGGGAATCGATCAGGGATCGTTTCCTCGTTTAGACGACGAAAGTCGACGCAGATACGCCATGTTCGATCTTTTTTCGGTACAACTATTAAAGGAAAATTATAAGGGCTATTTGATTTTCTAATGACTCCTTCCTCTAACATTTTACCTATTTCATCATTTATTTCATTCTGGAATTTCATAGTGAGTCTGTACGAGGGTACATATATAATTTTCTGCTTGTCTTTTAACCTTATTTGATGCTCGATCACATCTGTTTTTCCTAAGGATCCATCCGTAGTGGAAAAGACATCTTGATGTTTAGTTAAAAGTTCAAAAATTTTCTGCTGAATTTCTTCGTCTTGAATGTCCTTACTGATTTTATTTTTAATAGATCGCAAAAGGGATTCATCCGCAACTGATTGAGAGTGATTGATTTCAGCAACGGTAAGAATACGATGTTTATATACTTCTACATCCAAGATATGTTGATTTTTGTGAATTACTAACGTGTTATTTAAATGATTACAGACTTCGATATTACATTGCTGATGTGAGCCTACTGTATAAATAGCTTGTGTGACAGACAATCCGTTAGTTTTCAAAGTATCGGAAAGGATTAATATTTCAGATCCCGGTAGTGTTTTCTTTATTTGCACTATTAAATTCGAAGGTATGTTTGGTTCGATATATTGCGTGCAAGATGATATTACGCGTGAACGAGAATTCTGCTGGGTCGCGTATATTATTTCTTTATTAGTGAGACAAGTTATTGGTTCTTCAACGTACGTTACGGTTACATTTGTCGTCTCCTTTTTATCCAAAACTGACTTTAAGGTATTAGAAGACTTATAGAATTTCCCTTTGATATACACGCCGTGCTTGGCAGGAGCTAAGATAATGTTTTGATTTCCCATAGATGGGTATCCTATAATTACAGCTGGATACATATTAATGTTTTTTACAACAACAAATGTATCGGCAAACGTGCGATTACCGACTCTGAACTGAATATGAGTTATGCCTATGACGTTTAATTCATTATTTCCTATACCTGAAAGTCTAATTCCTGATTTTTCAATCGGAAAGTTCGGAAACAACAAATGATGCGTCTTCAAATCCATAATATTACGTGGACTACCAGAGTCAAAAAATAACGTAAAGGATTTGTGTTCTAAATTTACAGCATATAAGGTTGGCCGTAACTCATTTTGGCTTATTATTGTATGAATTCGTTGCAAATCTACGGGAGCATGCACTGTTTTACTTAATTCGGCCGTGTGTTTCATAGGAAAATCTATTGTCTCACAATTATCTGATAAAACATTAAATTGATTATTCAATACTATAGATGTTGACATGAATGACCTTGACCCAACATCACTCTCTTCCCCTCTAGAGTTAACTATGTGGTATTTGCTTTGCTCTGCACATTCTGAAAATTAGACTGACCTTGCGAGGTCTGGTTTGACGGCCCAGGCTCAGCGATATTTGAAGAAGTGTTTGTTTGTTTCGGACTCTGAACTGCATTGACATTTTGTTGTTTCTTCTTATTGTTAAAATGAGGATTTTTCTTTTTATTTCCATATGG
>NC_090751.1:50014969-50034969 GCF_036898095.1 Palaemon carinicauda
TAATAATGTACTGCATTACCTCAAATGTTACATGTATTGAGCACAACATTGCATCATATTGCATTGATAAAACATGTTCAAGCTTTGTTCATAGTGAAATCGTGTATTTTGATATTAGGGCTCAAGCATTTATTAATTACCTCAAAGATATGATGTGATTCTTTTCACTTTTGTACTGCAGTAGGATTTAAGTCTTTTGTGAGGTATTCTCATATGTTTGCTTAATGTTTTGGTTTGTGAGATTGTTTGCTCGACGCTCGACGCTCAGTTGGTTGAAAGCGCAGAGCCACAGAGTAATGTAAACTTTAGTGAAATTAAACGTATTCCAATAGGAAGTCTGTCTTTGATTATATACCATCCACCCAGAAGACAAGTCGGTGAAGATGCTTGGATTGAAATATTCTCAACTAATGAACTATTATTATTCCAGGTAGGTGATATGCTGAAATCACCAGACAATATTCAACCAACATATCAAACTGGCAAAGATGCTGGGATTGGAATATTCTCAACTAATGAAGTATTATTATTCCAGGTATGTAGTATGCTGAAATCATCAGACAATATTCAACCAACATATCAAACTAGCGACAATCTGATGATGAATACACGCAGAGATCATAGATAAATAGAAGAAAAAAGCCCAGTGAGGATCCCTCATGCAGAAGACCAGAAGAATTTCATCAAACTAGGGCAAACAAAACAAGAAAACAAAGTGATATTTAAAATTGGGTAGGATACAAAAAAGGTAGGAAGTTACAAGGTGACTTTAGAACAGTAGCCTAACCTAATCCAGGTAAGAATTCAAAATGCCTCTTGACATTGAACATCCTGAATGATTTAGCATCACAGCTGAACACAATTCTGTTGTAACATAATGGAAACAGTGGTATGAGGAATTTAAGATTTATTTAGAAACCTTAGGGAATATAAAGGATGCCCAAAAGAAGGTATTATTACTTCATAAAGCCGGTAGAGAATTTCAGGAAGCGTTTAAGACATTGCAGTCTACAGATGACACACATGAAGCTGCAATTAAGGCTCTTACCACATATTTTGCTCTTCCGGTCAATAAATTTTTTGGATGTATCAATTTACAGCACAAGCATATTAGAAAGAAAATGAAAGTTTAGATGCATTTGTGACTAGAGTAAAGGATTTAGCTGTTTCATGTGAATTTCTAGAGTTAGAAAATGTTATCATAGATCAAGTTATTGCACATTGCACATCACAAGAGCTAAGAAAGAAATTATTGCAAGATAAAGATTTAACATTCGAAAAGGTATTGATAATAGGCAGAGCTTTAGACACATCAAATACACAAAGTAACATAATAGGTAGTTCTACAAGCAATAGAATGGAAAATTCTAAAATTAGTACAATAGGTTCCAAGTGGAAAAACCATGAGTATCAGAGAAGGAATATGTCAAAGCCTAGTCATAGAAAAGTGCCTAACACCAATATTCATAAATATCAGAATCAGGCCTATACACAGAAACAACAGGAAAAACCCAAGTGTTATAAGTGTGGTAAAACTGATCATCCTACATACGGAGCAAGGAAATGCCCTGCTACTGGACAAACATACCAGAATTGTAAAAAGATGGGTCATTTTGTAAATGCTTTTAGATTCCCTAAACAGTATGCAAAGAAAATAAATGCTACAGTTGATACTATCGGTCAAGAGAATAATGCGGAAAATGTTCATGATAATCAGGATAAGTCAGAAATTGATTTTGCGTTTTGCATACATTCTGTCAACAAAAATACAAAGAACCATATCATGGTAGAAATAATCATTAATGGTAAACCAATTTTGATGCAAGTTGATACAACAGCCGATGCATCAATTATGTCTGAGAAAACAGCTGAAAGCATTCCTAATTTGTTATTAGAAGGTACAAATAGAGTTTTGAAAGGTTACAATGGTTTTGATATTCAGGTAATAGGTGCTTCGAAGATAGAAGTACAGTACAAAGAACAGAAATTAGAGAGAATTCCATTAACAGTAGTAAAAGGTAAAGTACAAACTTTGCCGGGTTTGGATTGGCTACAATATTTTGAAGGTTATAGGTAGACAAGATGAACACAAAAAGGAAATGTCCGTGGATAATATAATATCAGAGTTTCGAAACGTATTTGAAGATAAAGTAGGTACAGTAAAGAACGCTAAGGCAATTTTAGTTTTGAAACCTGACAGTGCTCCTAGATTTTGTGCTCCCAGACCAGTACCGTATGCATTGGAAAGTGCAGTTGAAACAGAAATCAGGAGATTAGAAAATGAAGGTTATTGGGAAAAGGTTACACATTCAGATTGGGCTACTCTATTAGTACCTATTATGAAAGAAAATGGCCATGTTAGGTTATGTGGAGATTAAAAAGTAACGTTGAATCCACAACTCCAAGTAGCTCAACATCCATTACCAAATCTGGAAGACATGTTTACAACTAGGTCAAGATGTACCTTTTTTTCTAAGGTAGATTTGAGACAAGCATTTCAACAGCTTCCCATGGATGAAAGTTCCCAAGAACTATGTACAGTAAATACATCCTTAGGTTTGTTTAAGCCAAAGGGATTACCCTATGGAGTTGCAAGTAGTCCAGCTATAGGGCAACAAACAGTGGATAAGATTTTTTCAGGAATGCAAGGAGTATTCATTTTTAAAAATGATATTTTAATTGCTGGTAAAGACACAAGAGAACATAGAGAAAGATTGCGAACAGTTCTGAAGAAGTTGAAGGAACATAACATTAGAGTAAATAAGATCAAATGTATTTTAGAAGTTGATTCCGTGGAATATTTACGTTTTGTAATTAATGGCAAGGGTATTCACAAAACTAAAGATAAGATTAAAGCTGTAAAATAAAAAAAAAGTACTAGGAAATGTTAAGGAATTACAATCATTATTAGGTTTAGTAACATTTTATAGGAATTTCATTCAGAATTTGTCTACAATTGCACATCCAATGTATAATTTTTTGAATAAGGGTGTAGAATGGAAGTGGAAAAAAGAGTGTCAGGAATCTTTTGAAAGAATCAAACAGGAAATAACATCACCCACATTCCTAGTACATTATCAAATAGATTAACCAGTTAAATTAGTATGTGATGCATCAAACATAGGTTTAAGTGCAGTATTATTTTATGTAATGCCACATGGAACCGTAAAACCAATTTCATTCACTTCTAGAGTATTGAACAAGGCAGAAAGGAATTACTCTCAAATAAAAAAAGAAGGTTCAGCATTAGTGTATGGAGTTAAGAAATTTCATATGTATCTTTATGGTAGGAAAAAGTTCACACTTGTTACAGATCATAAACCTTTATTAGCAATATTGGGCCCAAAAGCAAGTTTACCTACGTTGGTAGCTGCAAGACTACAACATTGGGCAATTACGTTAGCCGCATACCACTATGATATAGAATACTGTCCAACATCAAAGATGGGTAAGGCAGATGCTTTATCTAGATTACCAGTAGACAAAGCTCCAGAAGAGTATGATGACAGTATTATGTTAATATCTGTATAAGATGTACCCATTACAGGAAAGGATTTAGCACGCAATACCAAGAGAAACCCAGTATTTAGAAAGGTTTTAGAGAGTTTAATGACAGATTGGGACTTATGTGGAAAAGAGGAAAATTGTAAACCCTATAAGGATATATGGTATGAACTGAGTGTAACACTAGCATGCAGTTGCCCAGGTATCCATGGCAAAGTGTGCATATAGGTTTTGCTGGTCCTTTTTTAAATTATTTGTTTTTGATAGTCGTAGATGCTTACAGTAAGTGGCCAGAAGTAATTCCAATGAAGACAACAACGTGTTATGTCACAATAAAAGAGTTAATGCGAATTTTTTTTATACATGGTATTCCAGAAAGAATTGTTACAGCCCACAATTTACCTCACAAGAGTTTAAAGAATATTTAAAAATCAATGGAATAAAACATGCATTTTCAGCAACATCATATTCCTCTACTAATGGAGAGGCTGAAAGGCTTGTTCAAACATTTAAACACAATATGAAGTGTAGAAAAGCAAATTAAGGTAACATATTTTTACATGTATAAAAGTTTTTATTGTCTTATAGAACAACACCGCACAGCACAACAGGCATGACACCATAAAATTTGTTGATGGGAGGGGGGGGGGGGAGGATTGGGTGTAAGTTAGATTTGTTACATCAAAGTTTCCAAAGTGATTTAGAAGATAAAGAGTATAAACAAGTAGAAAATCTTGCAAAAGTAAGAAACTTTTTACCTTTATCTGATGTCATGGTAAGATCGTACAACACTCCAGAGAAGTGGGTACCAAGAAAGATTGTAAGAGAAATAGGAAATTTACATTATGATGTTCATGTTAGTGGAAATATTGTAAATGTTGATCAATTACAGCCATTAAACAGAGATACAGTAGGGCGTGTGAATGTTAGAGATGGAAAACTTTTAGAAGTAGTTATATCAAATGAGTCAAATATTAACCAAGATGCTCCAACATCAAATGTAGATTCAGAATCAATTCATGTACCAGTATGAGATGAGGTTAGAGTGCTTCCTAATAGGCTTAATAGAGGAAAGCCCCTTGAAAGATTAGATTTATAAAGATTTTTACAATGTCAAGTTAAAGGGGAGGAGACTGTTATGTATTTTTGTAATAATGTACTGTATTACCTCAAATGTTACATGTATTGAGCACAACATTGCATCATATTGCATTGATAAAACATGTTCAAGCTTTGTTCAAAAGTGAAACAATGTATTTTGATATTAGGGTTCAAGCCTTTATTAATTACCTCAAGGATATGATGTGATTCTTTTTACTTTCGTACTGCAGTAGGATTTAAGTCTTTTGAGAGGTATGCTCATATGTTTGCTTAATGTTTTGGTTTGTGAGATTGTTTGCTCGACGCTCGACTCTCCGTTGGTTGAAAGCGCGGAGCCGCAGAGTAATGTAAACATGAGTGAAATTTAATGTATTCCAATAAGAAGTCTATCTCTGATTATATCCCATCCACCCAGAAGACAAGTCGGCAAAGATGCTCGGATTAGAATATTTTCAACTTATGAACTATTATTATTCTAGGTATGTGGTATACTGAAATCACCAGACAATATTCAACCAACATATCAACATCGAGAAAAGGCAAAGTATCATCCTATTAATTTTCTTTTGTAAATTTTATGTTATGATGCTTTGTATTAAAATGATCTAAAAAATAGCTTATATGATCTAAATTTTTGAAAAGTAAAAATGTATCGTCTACATATCAACGGTAAAAAAAAAGGCTTAAATTCCACAGGTCAATCACTCAGTCATTTTTCTTCACAATAACATAGAAATATATTTGCCAAGGTTGGTCCACATGGCAATCCCATTGCTACTCCATCTATCTGCTCATATAACTTGTCATTAAACATGAATGTGGATGTACTGGTAGCTAGTTCTAATAGTATTTTGAATTTTTTTTTTATTGAAACCTTCAAAAATTTTCTCTGGGTTAGGGAAAAGTTGTTCAAGAATTATCTCCAAGGTTACTCTTAAAGGAATGTTTGTGAACAAACTTTCTATGTCAAAGCCACACATATATTTATTTGTATCTTCGACAGAATTTACCAACTCTACAAATTCTTAAGTATTCTTCAGAGTATACTCATTTACTGTGAGAGGGGCTAGCTTAACTACTAGATGTTTGGACAGGTCATAAGAGCAGGTGATAGCATGAAAATTGACCTTAAAGGAATACCTCTTTTTTTTTAATCTTTGGGGCACCATACATAATACCAGATAGTGTTCCTGTTGCCATCATTGCTGAAGCTATTTAATCTGACAATATGCTATCCTTCTTCCACTTACGAACTTTCTAATTTATTTTATTCTCCATATTTAAAGTATGAATTAAAAGGTCCTCCGATACCAACTCTCTCAATTTGGACCTATCATTTAGAATATCTTCCATTTTCCTTACATAATCAGCTTTATCCACTATTACAACTCCATGACCTTTATCCGGTTTACTTAACGGATTTTGAGAAAAGTGAAAAATCTATTTTTGGGTAACATAGCCATGTCGTCCTGATGGAAGGTTCCTTTAGGTAGCCTTTCTAAGGGATATTTGTTTCAGTGATACTCCCAGAGAAATAAACCAAAGGTTTCTAGAATTCTAACTCCTGGCGCGATTCATCCAAAATATAGCTTTAATGATGTCGCATAAAATCAGGGGACGTATTTTCAAATCCGACACATAGAAATCTTCACCCCGAATACATTTTAACTCTTTAAGGGGGAAGAGTGCTGAACGAAAGGGGAGCCGTTATTTAAGTACCTGGTGGACCTTCTATCCCTACTACCATTGGCCGCCATTCCTTTGTTGCATTTAAGCAGGAATAACCGCAGATAGAGTAGTTTCGGGTGGGGTTATCAAGAAAGAAGGGTAGGTCCATCAGGACGACATGGCTATATCACCCAAAAATAGATTTTTCGCTTTGCTCAAAATCCATTTTTTGGGCTCGGCCATGTCGTCCTGATGGAAGCATACCAGAGAATTAACTTGAAAATACTATATCTGTGGGTTTGTGTAAAGTACCTTCACTTTGAATGGGTTCCTTATCTGGTATGCTAGACCTATATATGACATTACCATTATCTGTTATATCCACTAAGCTTGAAACTGGCTTAGGGCTTCCTTCCCCTTGCAGGGAAAGTGTCGACTTTGACTGTAAGGATTCAAAGTTTTTATATCCGTAAGAACAAATAGGAAACTTTCTAGAGGTTGCATTTTCATGCTTTGGACATCTGTACTTATTCAAGGTTCTATTTATAGGAATAGAACTCTGACTGCTTTTAATTCTACCAACTGAGGATAATCTAAGACGCAGCTACATTTCTATATTTTATTTTTAAAATTATAAAGTGTAGAAGTAACAAAGTAGAAATCTGACCTTGCATAGGTAAACATCATGGTTATATATATCTTTGATCTCTAATGGGAAGAATATACATATATGAATTACTTATTGGAATAATGACACTCAATATGAATGTGACACCAAATCTGTCAAGTTTCACTTAGATGTTGGATATGCGTCAACACAGTGTTCAAATGTTCAAACGGCACTGGTGTTATTGGTCAGATTTTGCACCTGTATAGATCAGTCTATTAATCACCGGAATGATTTACACTAAAAGGTATTAACACCTATTCACCCGATGCACTGTTGAGTCCCAAAACAGTCCACTGTTCATTGTAGCACTAGACGACGTTTTTTTTTTTTACTATACGCCGCCACTACAGTGTTTTTTTTATGTACTTGCTTCGCATAATGTTTATAGAAGACTCTGGATAATTGCCACCCCGTGTATGAGTGGAGCCTCTCAAAGTCCATGTGTTGAAAGAAATTCAACAAAGAAGCAACATTCCTCGGATCGTGACCTGCGGGTGTGCTGTCAGTATCCGCTCTGCGAATAAAGTAGGTGAGCTTCGCTCTCAGTTGTCTTAGGGATAGATCTGATCATGAGGTTTCGCTCGGAAGAGCTGGCCCTCCCTTGAAGTCTGAAGTTCATCAAAGATAGACCTTTAGACACTCTACTGGGCATAGAGAGACATCTTCCTTCAGTGGGCAGATTCTCCAAGGACCCCACCTCTTGGTGCAGCTCGTTCTTGGCAAAAAAGGCAGGATCAGGGAAAAGGTTCAGTTCTCCTGTGTCTAGGAACTGAATATGGCCTTCGTTTCTGGATAAGGCCAATATTTCACTAACTTCAGCCCCTGAGGCTATTGCAAACAGAAAGGTGACTTTCTGTGTTAGATCCTTTAAGGTTCAATCCTCATTGTTCAGGTTCGAAGCATAGGGCAAGACTTTGTCCAACGACCATGTGATGGGCTTTGGAGGGGTTGCCGGCTTGAGTCTAGCGCATGCTTTTGGTATCTTATTGAAGATTTCACCGTGAGGTTCACCTCAAAAGCGTACAGAAGAGGTCTAGTCAGAGCTGACTTACACGTGATTATCGTAGTGGAAGCCAGGCCTTGTTCATGTAGGTGGATGAAGAAAAAATGACAGAAATCTATCGATATTTCTGTTGGTTGCCTTGCTTTCACAAAGGATACCCATTTTTTCCGAGATGATTTGTATTGTCTCCTAGTTGAACTTGAAGTCGACTTTGTCCTTCGAGATCCCAAACTTTTTATTCGCTGCTAGGGCTAGAAAATCATGAGATTTAGGTTGTTGGTTCCGAAGAATGAAGCGTAAACAGTCGATTTCTGAACCAGTTGTGATAAAACTGGGTTCGGCAGAGGAAACAGCTTCAGTTTTAATTCTAGAACTAGATAGAACCAATAGCTTTTGGGCCATTTGGGGGCCACTACTGCAGCTGTCTCTCTGAAGTATCTTAGCTAGTTGAGGACTCTTAGCAAGAGATTGGTTGCTGGAAACAGGTAAATCTGATTCTATGTGTCCCAGTCGAGAGACATGTCATCTATCGCTTCTGCTTGAGGGTCCATGTATGGGGCTACGTAACAAGGAAGTTTCTTGTTGTCGCTCATCGCGAAGAGGTCGATCTGCAGTTCCTGGACTTTTTCCGAGATGAAGGAGAATGAGTCTGCATCTAGGGACCATTCTGTCTCTATGGGCTTTCACCTAGATAGAGCATCCACCATCACATTGCGTAATACTTGAGGGTGAACTGCTGATAAGTGCCATCTTCTCTTCCTTGCCAGGTAGAAGATGGATAACATCACATGATTGATATGAGGTGATCTTGAGCTTTTTTGATTTAGACACTTTACTACCACTTCGTTGTCCAGGACCAATCTGATGTGGACTGCCCTGCGAGGGGAAAGTTCCTTCAACGTTAGGAAGACTGCCTTGGCCTCCTAAATGTTGATGTGAAAGGTTTTGAGCTGGTGCGACCAATTCCCTTGCACTTTTCTCTCGTGAGAATGGCCTCCCCATCCTTCCAGGGAGGCGTCCGTGTGTATCACCACTTATGGTTGTGGTGGTTGTACGGGAATTGTCCGCGCTAGGCTTTTACCTGCTGACTAAGGTCTTAATAGCGTGAGCAATCGGGTCAGGGTTAACCTTAGTTGATCTCTTCGAGCGTTTGATGCGTATCTTCTCTTGACTCCTAACGCATCCTCTAGTCGTGCTTTTAGCACCGGGTTTGTCACTGCTGTAAACTGGAGAGAGCCCTATACTCTTTCCTGTTGGCATCTTGAAATCCTCTTGTATCGGATTAGTCTCTTGACAGCTCACGCTATCTCTCTCCTCTTCTTGAATAGAATGGAGAGGTGGTAGGACTTTGTTCCATTTGATTCGTAACCATTGGAACTTCTGAAATGGAGAAAGGCGAGACTTCTTACGATTGATCTTGAAGCCCAGTTGCTCCAGGAACTGGAGCAACTGGGACACTCTCAGACAAGTAGTCTTGGATGCTGCCCACAATAGCCAATCGTCTAGATATACTACTACTTGAACTCCCTCGGAGCGTAGTTGCTGGGCGATTGTTTTTGGTAGCTTTGTGAATATCCTTGGGGCTATGTTAATCCAAAGGGCATTGCTTTGAAGACAAATTTTGTCTTCTGTAGCTTGAATCCTAGGTAGGAGGAGAAGAGGCGATTGACTGGTAGGTGCTATTAAGCATCTGCCAGGTCTATTGAGACTGCGTGTGCCCCTTTTTGCTGAAGGGTCCTTATGTGTTGCATGGTAAGCATTCGGAACTTGTTGTTCTCGATGAACTTGTTGAGTGGAGACAAGTCTAGAATGACTCTGAGTTTGTCGAGTCATTCCTGGGAACACAAAACAGCCTTCCCTGGAATTTGATGGACTTCGCTTTCCTTATTACCTTCTTGTTCATGAGTTCTGAGATGGAGTGTTGGAAGAATTCTGGAAAAGGGAGTGGAATTTCGTTCCATCTCCACCCGAGTCCATTCGTGATTAGGCTGTGGGCCCAAGGATCGAAGGTCCAGCGATCCCGAAGGTGAAAAAGTCGGCCCCCTACTTGGAACTCCTCATTGTTTAGGAGTTCCTGAGGACTAGTTTCCGTGACCGTGTCCTCCTCTGCCCCTTGGGGGTTTCCGGAGGAACCTCTTCTTGGGCCTCTACCTTTGTAGGGCTGTAAGGTGATTGAGTGCCTCTCTAAGCCTGCGTTAAATACAGGTATTGGGCTACCAGCTGTTGAGGGACCATCTGGAAGTTGGTTTAAGGCTGCTCTACCATTTGAGGCACCGTGGCCATGGTCACAGTCGGAAGTTGTGCAGGTCTACGAGGTATTCTTGCCTTTTTGTTCTTAGGCTGGGGACCTCCATCTGAGGAAGTCTTCCTCTTTAAAGACATGCCCCACTTTTGGAGAAGGTTCCTAATCTCCATGGCTGCTTTGGCAATGACTTCTTGGACCATTTTCTATGGGTAAAGGTCCTTGCCCAAGATGCATGATGATATCAGCTTTCTGGATTCGTGTTTCACCATTGCTGCGGTGAACACGTGCACTCCACAGGTACTCCTTGACCTTACAAAAGCATACAAGTCCTTCACAAGGGTACCCATGTGAGACTTGGCTAAGACCATGTACATGTCTGGAGTGTTTTGTAGGCCTGGACACATATCCAAAACAGTTTTGATGAGACAATTAGGCAGCAAGGTTAGATGTACCGCTTTCCAATTCTCCTCGCAGGTAGACATAGCTAGAGATAATGGTTTACATTCCTCTAGGATTGGGAAGTGTTTGCCCTCTTTGACTGCTTTAATGACACATTCAATGGCTTTCTCCGAAAAGAGAAAAACCCTCGAGGAACGAGCAATAAAGGCTGGATGCCTCTTGCTCAGAGCTAAAACTTTTGAGTTGGTGTATCTGCCTCCTTCAAAAGTCTTGGTAAGGATGTCCTGGGCCTTGTCATGTTCAAAGACAGTAACTTCCTTTGGTACCGTCTCATCCCGGGATGCAGGTACATCTCATAGTCTCACGTAACAATCTGGGTTGGCAGAAAAGCTAGGCCAAAATTCGAGATCTTCAGGTGGCTTAGCCCCAAACTTCTCGGAGATTAATAGCTTCCTATTCATCATGTGCTCCGTATACCACCAGGGGTTGGTTTCGGAGCAGTGATGGAGGTCTGATACTTTAAGGGGTTTAGTAGAGCCCCTGGAAGTTCTGGGGCGGTTCCCTTTTTGTACCTCTCTCTTCGTCTGTTTGATGTCCTGTTTCATCTCCTTTTGTTCCTTCCGAAACACTTCCAACATCTGGTTGGTATGCCGTCACCAGAAACTGGGGGTCCTCAGTCACCGTCAAAACGGTTCCTTCTTCCTCCGTTGGTGGTTGAACCACGTTTTCTTCAAGGCCTTCTTGCAAGGAGGACCTGTTCAGTGTCCGTAGACACTTCAGACATCCGTTCTTGGTGGATGTCCATGCCTTCAAGGGCCTTGTGGATGTCTGCGTCATTCTTCAGTTGGATGAAGGGAGGATGAACCTTTTCCTGGTTCACTACCACACTAGGGTTAGCCTTAGGGAACAGAAAGCACCTGAGACAATTATTAGGCAGGTAAGGTCCTGGAGAGTTCTTTGGGAATGCTCCTACCCACCTTTGAAGGGTTTCCTTTGCTGTATCCCTGGCCTCTATGGAGAGAGGGATGGCTTCTTCAAATCTGTTAGACAGCAAGGTCAAGCAGTTGGAGCAACCCTTCGGGTCCCAGTACCTCAGGGATCCAGATACGACGCAGCAGGGGGCATGAGACCTGTACATCATATGTCCACAAAAATTCTTACTCTTGTGGTTGCAGAACACTACTGCTCACTTCACCATTGGCTCCTCCTGTAAAGGAAAAGGATTTGATGAGTATTCAGTTGTTCATATCATTGATATAAATACATTCATTTGATAGTAATACTTACTATTATAATGAATAGCTTAGGATAGTAAGCTAAAAAGGAAATAGGAAAGACACATATTTGTGTTTCCTCTTCAAGGCAATCACTGAGACTTCCGTCAATATTAGAATTTAGATTTCCTATAAGGGAGAATACAGGGTGGAATACTCTCATACGCAAAGACGGTTTTAGTAAATATTTATACTAACTTTTCCACATGTAATATATTAATATTGATCGGTGTTTATATATGGGTACCGATGATCAAAGGATTCATCTATGGGTTGAGGGATTACTCAACCTCAACATGGTTTGCGTTCCCAACAATAGACTGTGAAAGGATACACAGATTATATTAGAAATACTTGTACTACTGTATTGTTGTATACTGTAGTTTTGCCGGTACACTAACAGGGTTAGGCTAGTACCTGGTGGCAGTAACTGATAGAGAGACAGAAAAAATGGAAAGGAGGGTTTCCTATTATAATGGTTAGTATAATAACTGGAAGGGTAGGAGGACTATCCTGCCACCTACTGTCTCCTTGCCAGAATGAGAGTTCTGATGGAAGGGGAGGAATCCATCTGATTCTAGCTTCCATCCATCCACAAAAGTCTACCACCGGCTGTACTACCGGTTGCAAGGTTTGTGGATGGAAGAACAAGAGAGGACTGGAGAATTTTCAACAGTATGTTAGGTTTCCCACCCGCAGCCGTCGGGGCCGGCTCAGTCTTTCCCCCCGGGGCATTCACTTCCGGTGAAGGAAGGACATAGGGGGGAAGTGACTGAGGTGGTAAGGTCCCGGCCGGCAACCCAGTCAACCCGGCAAGCCGGGATACTGTCAGAGGCCCGGTGAAAGAATGTTGTGACGGCTAGGCTGACACTAAAAAACAGAGGACGGTGGGGGAAGGGTCTTATAGTTCACATGGGAGAAAGACGGTGGCAAGTATGCCACCTACCTTTGACCATGAACTAAGGAAGCATGGCTTTCTGTGCTGATGACTTTGTGGGCGGTAGAGGAAAAAATATTCCCTGTTGGCGACATTGTCGGCTGCAAGACAGGTCACCTTGAATTACCATCTAACTTCAAAGCCGGAGTACTCGGCGGAAGAAAAAGAAAGATGGTGTTATTACTATCTAGGTCAAACCGAAGTTCAACTCAACGGAAATGACGAAAGATAGAGATTGCCACCTGTAATGGTGGAGGCTCAGGGAGAGAGGGAGGATTTAGCCTCTTTTCTCTAAAAGAGAATATATATCGAACCTTATCCATAAATTCTAGGGGATATATGTCTCCATCCAAATTAATAAGGGACGATAGGTGAGGTTAAACATGGGGAATTACTTTACAAATGTATACATATACGAGTTAGGCTAGCCTAACTCCACTGTGGACCACTGATATGTTTGGTACCCCTGGGGCCCCCTGCCGTATACGAAAAGTAAAGTCACATTTAGGAAGAGGAATAAAATAATATCGTATGCACGATCTTCTCCAGTATAATTTGCATAACTAGCTAAATTTATTGCTAAATATCTGGAATGTCGCTCAACTAACTAAATAAAATGCAATTATAATATGCGACAGCGGTCTTAAAACTGCCGCCTCCATTTGTGGCTATGCTCAACCACACATACTTAAATTATACAAATTTAACCTTGAGAAGGGAGCTTAAAAGTATACAAAGGAAAGAATAAACAATTAAATTTTCAGAGGATGAAGAAGATGGAGATGGCCTGATTAATATTCCAAAATTCGTAACAAACACTGGGAGCGCACTTAGCTGAAATGCTACAGAACAAGGAATGACGGCTAGCGGTAGTACGCAAAGGAGGTCCACCGAGTATCTAGAAATTGGCTTCCCTTTCGTTCACCACTCTTCCCCCTCAAAGAGTTAAATCTATTCGGGGTGAAGATTCCTATGTGTCTTATCTAAAAATACGTCCCCTGATTTTATGCGACATCCTTAAAGCTATACAGTATTATGGATGAATCGCGCCAGATGTTAGAATTCTGGAAACTTTCAGTTTATTTCTCTGGGAGTATCGCTGTAGCAAATATCCCTTAGAATGGCTAACTAAAGGAACCTTCTATCAGGATGACATGGCCGAGCCCAAAAATAATTATAGTCGAGTGATTACCCAGATTTCTCAAGATTTCCATATCCTTTTTAGGAAAAAATTGGGGAAACAACTTTCTGACGTTTGAAATTATAGACTGTCCTGTATACGACGTCTTGTATGGGCTGTTTAAAGCCATATCCATGATCGCCATGTGAAACCTCCTTGTCAAGGTATAAATATAAGTTTTCAAATGCTAAGAAATGTCTATAAAAGATTAAACGAAAATGGGGCAGTTTAAAGTAACTGGAAGCACATCTAGACAGGTTCAGCGTACGATTTCGGAACACATGGGGAGATCAGTACGAATCAATATACCTTTAAGTAAGAAACCAATTTCAGCTACTTGTGCCACTCATTTAGATCTGGCCATGCCTTTTCTAAGGAAAAAAATTCAAAATTATAGACAGACATAGTAGCATCAGTCAACTGAGAAACTTGGAGTCTTTGTACATTTTTGGGCTCGGCCATGTCTTCCTGATGAAAGGTTCCTTTAGGTAGCTTTTTAAGGGATATTTGCTACAGTGATACTCCCAGAGAATTAACCGAAGGTCTCCAGAATTCTAACTACTGGCGCGATTTATCCATAATAGAAATTTAAGGATATCGCATAATATCAGGGGATTTATTTCTACATACGAAATAGCAATTTTCACCTCGAATAGATTTAACTCTTTGAGGGGGAAGAGTAGCGAACGAAAGGGGAGCCGTTATCTAGGTACCCGGTGTACCTCCTATCCGCACTACTACCGGCCGCCATTCCTTTCTCTGTAGCATTTTAGCTAAGTGCACTCCCAACCTTTTCATGGTTACTGATTACAGGAATATAAATAATGCAATCTCCATCATCTTCATCCTCTGGAAAGTTGAGTATTTATTCTTTCCTCTGTATAATTTTAGGCTCCCTTCTCACAGTTAGATTCGATTAATTTAAGTGTGTTTGGTTGAGCGTAGCCAAGAACCGGAGTCGGCCATTTTACGACCGCTGTCGCACATTATTATTGCATTTTATTTAGTCAGTAGAGCGAAATTCCCGGTATTTAGCTATAAATTTAGGTAGTTGGGCAAATTATACTAGTGAAGATCGTGCATACAATATTATTTTATTTCTCTTCCTAAATATAACTTTACTTTCCGTATACCCCGGGGGCCCCGCCAGTACCAACCATGGCCGCGGTCCCCAGCAGTGTTAAGCTAGCCTAACTCGTATATGTTTACGTTAGTAAACCCATTCCCCATGTTTAACCTCGCCCTCTTGTTCCTTATTAATTTGAATGGGGACATACCTCCCCTAGAATTTATGGATAAAGTTCGATATATATTCTCTTTTAGAGAAAAGAGGCTAAACCTTTCCTCCATCCCTGAGCTGCCGCCAATACAGGCGACAACCTCTATCTTTCGTCATAGCTGTTGAATAGAACTCCGGCTTGACCTAGATAGTAATAACACCGTCTTTCTTCTTTGCTGCCGAGTATTCAGCCTTTGAGATTAGATGGTAATTCCGGGTGCCCTGTCTTGCAGCCGACAATGTCACTGAAAGGAGTAATATTTGTTCCTCTGACACCTACGACATCTTCGGCGCAGGAAGCTATGCTTCCTTAGTTCACGGTCGGAGGTAGGCGGCACACCTGCCGCCACCTCTCTCTCCTGTGAACTATAAGACCCTTTCCCCACGCCCTTCTGTCCTTTAGTGTCGGCTTAGCCGTCAAAAAATTCTTTCCTTGCTGGGTTGACTTTGTTAACGGCGGGGACCCTACCAGCTGCGGTTAGGTAGCCGCCTACGTAACTTTCCCCATTATGTCCTTCCTTCACTGGAAGTGAATGCCCTGGGGGGAAAGACTGAGCCGGCCCTGACAACTGCCGGTGGGAAACCCAACATACCGTTGAGAAATCTTCAGTCGTCTCTTGGGCTGCCATCCACAATTCTTGCAGCCGGCAATATAGCCGGCGGCAAACTTGTTGATGGATGGAAGTTAGAATCAGATGGATTCCTCCCCTTCCATTAGAACTCTCATTCTGGCAAGGAGACAGTAGGCGGCAGGATAGTCCTCCTACACTTCCAGTTAATGTGGTAAACCATTATAATAGGAAATCCTCCTTTCCATTCTTTCTCTCTCTCTATCAATTAGTGCCCCCAGATACTAGCCTAACCCCGGTAGTGTACCAGTAAAACTACAGTATACAACAATACAGTAGTACAAGTAATTTCTAACATACTCTGTGTATCCTATCACAGTCTATTGTTGGTTCCACATAACATGTAGAGGTTGAGTAATCACTCAACACCCAGATGAATCCTTTGATCATCTGGAACCATATAAAACACCGATCAATATTAACATACTACAGGTGGAGAAGTTAGTATAAATATCTACTAACCCCGTCTCTAAGTACTAGAGTCATTCCACCCTGTATTCTCCTTTATAGGTAATCTAAATATTACTATTGACGGAGGTCTCAGTGATTGCATGGGAGAGGAAACACTGATAAGTGTCTTTCATATTTCCTTATTAGCTTACTGTCCTAAGTTATTAATTACAATGGTAAGTGTTACTATTAAATGTATGTATTTATATCAATGATATAAACAACTGAATACTCATCAAATCCTTGTCCTTTACAGGAGAAGCCAATAGTGATGTGTGCAGTTGTGTTCTGCAACCACACGTGTAAAGATTTTTTTGGGCATATGTCGTGCAAGTCTCATGCCCCCTGCTGCATCGTATCTGGATCCTTGAAGTACTGGGACCCGAAGGGTTGCTCCAACTGCTCGACTTGGCTGACCAACGGCTTTCGAGAAGAAATCCCTGACATCACGGAGTCAAGGGATACAGTAAGGGAAACACTTCGAAGGTCGGTAAAAGGGTTTTAGAAGAACTCTCCGGGACCATACCTACCTAATGAATCTCTCAGGTGCCCTCTGTTCCCTAAGGTTCACCCTAGTATGGTAGTGCTAGTGCCCCAGGAACAAGTCCATCATCTTCATCCAACTGAAGATCGACGCGGACATCCACAAGGCACTCGAAGGCATGGACATCCACCAAGAACAGATTTCGGAAGAGTCTACCATCACTGAACAAGACCTACTTCAAGAAGGCCCTGAAGAGAACGTGGTTCAACCCCCAATGGAGGAAGAAGGATCCTATTCGACAGTGACTGAGGACCCCCAATTCACTGTGACAGCATATCAACCTATCCCGTCAACCTCTTCAACACCAACTCCCCAACCAACTACACAGGTCGACAAGAGCGAGGCGCTCCTATCGTCGATCCAGCAGCTGTTGGAAGTGCTCCGGAAGGAACAGGAGGAGATGAAACAGGCCATCCAACAAACGAAGACAGACGTACAAGAAAGGAACCGCCCTGGAACTTCCAGGGGCTCTACTAAACCCCTTAAAGTATCAGTCCTCCCTCACTGCTCCGAAATCAGCCCCTGGAGGTATACGGACCACATGCCCATGATGACTGGGAAGTGATTCATTTCCGAGAAGTTGAGAGCCAAGCCACTTGAAGATCTTAAATTCTGGCCCAGCTTTTCTGCCTACCCAGATTGTTATATGAGTCTGCGAAATGAACCTACATCCAGTGAGAAGACGGTATTTAAGGAAGTCATTGTCTTCGAATATGACAAGGCACAGGCCATCCTTACCAAGACCCTGAAAGGAGGCAGATACACCAACTCCAAAGTCTCATCACTGTGGAAGAGGCATCCAACCTTTATTGCTCCTTCCTTCAGAGCTTTTCCCTTTTTGGAGAAAGCCCTCGAATGTGTCATTAAAGCAGTCGATGAGGGCAAACCCTGCCCAATCCTAGAGGAATGGAAGCCATTCTCTCTAGTTATGCCTATCTGTGAGGAGAAGTGGAAAGATGTACATCTAACCTTCTCCGTCTCGAAGTTTGATCCAGAGATAGCAGGCCAACAGTTCAACGAGAACCTTCTAAAGTTGCCAGATCATCTTTTGAGAAAGGAACAGGAGACGAAAGAAAGACTTGCCGCCTCTCTGTCTCATCAGAACTGTTTGGAGATGTGTGCAGGCCTACAGGACACCCCAGAGATGTACTTCGTCTTAGCTAAGTCTCATATGGGTACCCTTGTGAAGGATTTATATGCATTCATCAGGTCAAGGAGGACCTCTAGAGAGCACGTGTTTGCCGCAAAACGGTGAACCACGAGCCAAGAATACTGATTTCATCATGCATCTGGGGAAAGGACCTTTTCCCACAGGAATTGGTCCAAACAATTATCGCCAAAGCAGCCACGGAGAATAGGAACCTTCTCCAAAAGTGGGGCATGTCGAGGAAGTCATCCTCAGATGTAGGTCCCCAGCCAAAGAACAAGAAGGCAAGGAGACAATGTAGACCGGCACCACTACCGGCGGTGACCATAGCCACGGTGCCACAAATGGTAGCCCAGCCTCAATCCACCTTCCAGATGGTCCCTCAACAGCTGGTAGCTCAGTCACCAGCGTTTAACCCAAGCTTTGAGAGGCAATCAACCACCTTTCGGCATTACAAAGGTAAAGGCCGAAGAAGAGGTTCCTCTGGAAACCCCCTTCAGGGCAGAGGAAGATGCGGTCGCGGAAACATATCTTCAGAAACCCTTAAGCAATGAGGGGTTTCAGGTAGGGGGCAAACTTTTCAACTTTCGGGATGCCTGGACTTTCGATCCCTTGGCCCACAGCCTAATCACGAATGGACTCGGGTGGAGATGGAACGAAATTCCACCCCCTTTTCCATAATTCTTCCAACACTTCACCCCCTTGTTTGAAGAATATACCTCAGAACTCTTGAACAAGAAAGAAATAAAGAAAGTGAAGTCCATCAAATTCCAGGGAAGGCTGTTTTGTGTTTCCAAGAAAGACTCAGAGAAACTCAGAGTCATTCTAGACTTGTCTCCACTAAACATGTTCATCGAGAACAACAAGTTCCGAATATTTATCTTGCAGCACATATGGACCTTTCTACCCAAAGGGGCGTACACAGTCTCAATAGACCTGGCAGATGCTTAATGGCACCTACCAGTCAGCCGTCCCCTCTCCTCCTACCTATGATTCCAGCTAGAAAAGACAAAATTTGTCTTCAGAACGATCCCCTTTGGACTAAACAGAGCCCCAAAGTTTTTCACTAAGCTAACAGATACAATCGTCCAGCAGCTACGCTCCGAGGGAGTTCAAGTAGTAGCATATCTAGACGATTGGCTATTGTGGGCAGCATCCAAGACTAACTTGTCTGCAAGTGGCCGGTCAGGTGATCCAGTTCCTTGAGCACCTGGGCTTCAGGATCAATCGCATGAAGTCTCGCCTTCCTCCAGCTCAGAAGTTCCAATGGTTAGGAATCCAGTGGAACTTAAAGTCACACCACCCTTTTATTCCATTCAAGAAGAGGAGAGAGATAGCGGGAGCTATCAAGAGACTAATCCGATACAAGAGGAATCCAGTTTACAGCAGTGACAAACCCAGTGCTAAAAGCACGGCCAAAGGATGAGTCAGGAGTCTGGAAAAGATACTCATCAAACGCTCAAAGAGATCAACTAAGGTTGACCCCGACCGGACTGCGCACGCCATTAAGGCCGTTGTAAACAGCCAAGAGCCTAGGACGGACAATTCCCCTGCAACTACAACATCCATCAGTGGTGATACACATGGACGCCTCCCTGGAAGGATGGGGAGGCCATTCTCACGAAAGAAAAGTGCAAGGGAATTGGTCGCACCAGTTCAGAACTTTTCACAACAACATCTTGGAGGCCATGGAAGTCTTCCTTACGTTGAAGAAGCTATCCCCTCGCAGAGCAATCCACATCAGACTGGTCCTGGACAGCGAAGTGATAGTAAAGTGTTTAAATTAATAAGGCTCGAGATCACCTCACATCAATCATGTGATGTTAGCCATCTCGAGAGGATGGCACTTATCAGCAGTTCACCTTCAAGGGTTCCGCAATGTGACGGCGTATGCTCTATCCAGGCCCAAGCCGATAGAGACAGAATGGTCCCTAGACGCAGATTCATTCTCCTTCATCTCGGAAAAAGTC
>NC_090751.1:50042469-50054969 GCF_036898095.1 Palaemon carinicauda
TCGAATGGAACTATTTTTACTTATGTTGACAAACGAATAGGACGTAGTATTAAGATTCTTCGTGACACTGGCGCAGCACAATCTTTAATTTTAAAAAAGTCTGTACCTAGTGGGTTTAAATTTTCAAATACTGATTTTGTAGTTCTTGGAGGATTTCCTGATACTATTGCCTCCTATCCTCTCGAAAACATGTATCTAGAAAATGAGTATTACAAGGGAACGGTAAAACTGGCAATTGTCGACAGTTTACCTCTTCCCGGTATTGACATGTTATTTGCTAATGATTTGGTGTTGCATGACGAAGCAAATTATTTCCCAATTTTGAGTGTTACAGAGTTAGAGGATGATAGGTATTTACATGTTTCTGTATGTGAACCTACCTCGGTTATTACTCGTTCTCGTGCTCGAGAGATTGATCTCGATAATATTAATTTAAACTTTGATGATATTAATGGACAGACGACTGACCTGATGACGAGCAGTTGTAGTAATAGTAGTAGTGAAAATATTTTGTTTAATGATGTTGAATGGGATGTTGAGGCTTTAAAAGAAGCCCAAGTAAATGAGTTTTCTAATTTTGATGATTCTAATTTTGATGATGTTGATGATTTATCAAAACCTGTTTTTCTTAAAGAAGAAGGTTTGGTGTACAGAGTCAGTAGGTCAGTTAATGCACCTGCTGATCAGGCTGAGGTTAGGAAACAATTGGTAATTCCAGAACGATACCGTTCTAAGTTGTTAATTTTAGCACATGAGAATAACCTTGCAGGAGATTTTGGGGTCAGGAAGACATTGCAAAAACTCTCTGAACATTTTTTCTGGCCTGGAATGCGTCGTGATGTAAGGAGACATGTATTATCTTGTAAGGTATGTCAACTCGTGGGGAAGCCAAATCAGAAAATTCCAAAAGCTCCTTTAATTCCTATTCCGTCAGTGGGGGAATCTTTCAGGGAGGTGATTATTGATGTGGTAGGTCCTTTACCACGGACACGCGGGGGGGGGGGGGGGGCGGGACATGAATATATTTTGACAATGGTTGATAGGATGTCACGATTCCCTGAGGCTGTCCCACTGCGGAGTATTAGAGGGGAGAAAATTGTCGAGGCACTGGTTGGCTTCTTTACGAGATTTGGTATTCCCAAAATTATTCAAAGTGACTGTGGTACGAATTTTACAAGTAGGTACTTTAAGCAAAAAATGAATGAGTTAGGGATTAACCATGTTACTTCTTCCCCTTATCACCCTGAAAGTCAGGGCCAAGTGGAGCGATTCCACCAAACTCTTAAATCTATCTTAAAAAAAATTTGGTTTGGAAACAGGTTGTGAATGGGATAAAGAGATCCCTTATGCTTTATTTGCAATCAGGTCAACACCTAATGAGACTTTGGGTTTCTATCCTTTTCAGCTTATTTTTGGACATTGTGTTCGTGGTCCATTGGATGTTGTGAGGGAACACTGGGAGGGAAAAACCCCAGATATGAATGTATTAGACTATGTATCTAATTTACAGGAGAAACTTCATAGAGCTTGGACCTTTGCCCGGGAAAATTTAACAAAGGCTCAAACTACTATGAAAACAAATTATGACGTTGGTATCCAGATGAGACATTTTGATCCAGGAGACAGGGTCTTGGTACTGCTTCCCATACCTGGGAATCCACTCAAGGCTCGTTTCTCAGGTCCGTGGAAGGTATTCAAGAAACTGAATGATGTTAATTACCTTATTGAGACTCCTGAAAGACGTCGAAAAACCCAAATTTGTCACATTAATATGTTGAAACCTTTTGTTAGTAGAGAAGTAGAGGTAGATGTAGAACCAGTGTCACTGGTAGAAGTAGAAGTAGATCCTATGGTAGACATTAAGTTATCTCTGGGACCTGATGGTCTGTCCAACAATTCAAGTATTCTTAATAACCTTGATGTTAAATTTCAGCACCTGGAAAAGGACAAAGCAACGTCCTTAACCATGTTAATTAATGATTATAAAGATTTATTTCAGGATGTACCAGGACGAACTAACATTTTAGAACATGATGTTGATGTAGGGGAGGCAAGCCCAATCAAACATAGTCCGTATAGGTTGAATCCTTTCAAAAGGGACATTGTTAAAGACGAAGTAAAGTATATGCTGGACCACGGGCTGGTAGAACCCAGTTTTAGTCCCTAGAGCTCTCCTGTGGCACTGGTTAAAAAGGAGGGTGGCGAGCATAGACTCTGCTTTGATTATCGTAAGGTTAACTCTCTTACAAAGACAGATTCTTTCCCTTTGCCTCGGGTGGAAGATTGCATTGACCGTGTTGGATCTGCTAAATACATTAGCAAATTTGATTTGTTGAAAGAGTACCGGCAGGTCGGTCTTTCTTCTAGGGCAAGGAAAATTTCTGCATTTGTGACAGGTGACGGACTGTATGAATGTAAAGTTATGCCATTCGGTATGAAAAATGCAGCCGCCACTTTTCAGAGGCTCATGAATTCTATTACTTGTGATTTAGAGGGCTGTGTAGTATATATTGATGACTTAATCATTTATAGCGACGATTGGGAGACACATCTAAAGAGAATTAGAGCTCTCTTTGAGATTCTGAGAAAGGCTGGTTTGGTGGTTAATTTAAGGAAGAGCGATTTTGCTCAGGCCAAGGTAATTTATCTTGGGCACGAGATAGGCCCGGTAAGGTAGCTCCTAAGAAAGCGAATGTGGAAGCTATTTCTGACTTTCCTGCACCTCAAAATAGGAGGGGCGTGAGAAGATTTTTGGGCATGGTAAGTTATTACCGCCGGTTTGTGAAAAACTTTTCTGATATTGCTCATCCATTAACAAATCTTTTGAAGAAAGATGTAAAATTTATTTGGGATGAACAGTGTCAGGAATCGTTTGACAAATTAAAAGCTTCGTTAATGACTTTTCCATTATTACGTTCACCGGACTTTTCTCTCCCTTTTTGTTTAGCCACAGATGCTAGTGATGTAGGTTTAGGTGCTGTCCTTCTTCAAAGACTTCCCGATGGAACGACTCATACTGTGGCGTATTTCTCTAAGAAGCTATTACCAGCGGAGAGGAAGTACTCGACCGTGGAGAAGGAAGCCTTGTGTTTGGTTAAAGCCCTCCTTCACTTTGAAGTATACCTGTCTTCATCTCCAGCTCCAATAGATGTATTAACGGATCATAATCCGCTTATTTTCATAAATAAATTCAAAAACAAGAATCAGCGTATTTTACGCTGGAGTCTTATTCTGCAGGAGTATAACCTTAATATCCGACACATCTCTGGCAAAAGTAATGTTGTCCCCGATACTTTATCGAGAGCCTTCGAGAAGGAGTAATTTATTTAATTGTTGAAAAAATTTCTAGAATGTCTCAATGTTAACGAATGTTCTTATTTTTCAGGTCCAATATTTACTTTGCTTTTACACAATCAATTTTTTTTTCTTTTGATCTTTTAAGTTTAACAGATTTGATTAAATTTAAATTTTAAAAAAATAACGTAAATTTTTTTTTTTTTTTTTTAAATAATTAATTAATTTTTTTTTTCCTTTTGGTGGGGAGCTGTAATAATTTGCTTAATTTTATTCGTGGCCTGTAAAGTAAATTTCATTAAGTTGCTTTCATTATATTTCTGTTTTGCCACAAAATTGAAAATAAGAAAAGACTGGTTTAGGTTTTTCTCGCTCCCACCGAAGGTTGTTATTATATAAGTGGTACCTCGCCCATGAGTTGTTTTTTTTTTCTTTCCATGTAATTATTCACCGGCTTGGTTGTTTGGTGATTTGATGTTCGTTGCCCGACTTTTGATGGGGACGTTTGGCTGAGGATGAAGGGAGTATGGATTCGGCTCCTTAACGTGGAGGTTCTCTGACCATATTCCTGAACGACACGGAGATATATATTTCCTGAAGGCCTTGCTGTATTGAAGGGCCCCTTTTCTACTGTATTGCAGAGGACAGTGATGGTATTCTTCCTCTTGATTACCGAAGTTGTTGTGGAAGCTGCGGCCTTGTTTTGAGACGCCTCCTGTACCCTGATTGGGCGTTCTTCCTGTGTTGTGACAGTGTGATATACGCTACCGTTTAACGTCTCTACTCCTCGAAACATTCCTGATGCCCCTGGATGGGCATCCTGGTCCTGCCTTCGTCTTGGAACCTCCGGAGTCGTGAAAATGCTTGATTCTGTTTCAATAGCTGGTAAGGATATAAACTGAGTATTTTGCTGTTGACGTTGCTGACACGGGTCAGTGTATCCTACGGTTATTTACCTACTCGTGATTCCAGAACAGTGGATCGACGGCAGGTTATGTTGAAGGGTGGAGCTATCATCCCTAGAGTTTTAGTGAAATTACCTTTGATGCTGGGTCAATATCTATCAGTGATAAATAATTTAAGTATTTATGTATGTAAACATTCTTTAATTGTATAATCTAGGATTAAGGTCATTTCCCCCTTTTATTTTCTTCCTCTTGAAAACTTTCAGGGCTTTCTAGAGATAGGTTGTTTTCCTTCCTCCTCCTAATTACTGTGTCTTGTTCTGTCGTATGAGTGAGGATAATTTTTAGGCGAATTATTTTTGTAAACCCAAATCAGTTTTTTTTATATACAATTTTGCGGGTTTAGAGTAATATTTCTTTGTGTATAATAAATGTTCAAGTTTTTTATGAGTAATTTTTGTTATCCTCTTTGAGTGTTTTTCTTTGTGGTTTTCACTGTTTGGAGATCTTGCCCCTTGGCTTTAAATTCTAACCTTTGTGGCACTGATCATTTAAAGGAAAAGAGCCTGCTTCTTTTGCCGCCATTAGTGATTTAAAGTTCATAACATATTTTGGCGACCGTGACAGGATCATCCAACAGTGTCATCCACGAGTGCATTCAAAGAGGTTTTTAGGTCAGTGAATGGGCTTAGGTAAATTATTTTCAGTTCACCGCGCTTAGTAAGTAATTATGCATTATTTTGAGGAGGAAGAGGCCGCTGCTACTAAATTTTTAGCAGACCCTGACTGGGAGAGGAATCTGTTTGGTCTAAAACGAGATGAGTTATGGATATTGGCTGAATTTCTAGGTTTAAGTTTGCCTACAGAGGTTAAGAAAGGTCAGCTGTTATTTGAGGTTATTAAAGCTGCTAGGATGTTTAAAGAACCCCTAGGTAGCATCAGTGATGAGGAAACTGAGTATGGTGATGAAAATGGTGAAAATAAGGTGGTAGGTGCCAGAGATGTTGAGGAAAAGGAAGACTATGTTAGAAATAAAAATGGGGAAACAGGTAATGGAAATAATGTGAATGATGGTGGGGTAACCCAACTGAAATTGGATATTTTAAAAGAGCAATCTAGGATTAAGGAGTTGGAGTATAAAGCACTTCAGCTACAAGCTGAAGAAAGAGCAAAGGAAAGGGATCATGAAATCCAATGTTTAAAATTGCAAATGGGAGCTAATGGTAATAATCGTAGTGATAAGGATAGTTTTAACCTGTTAAGTGCCCTGAAACTTGTTCCCCAATATAATGAGGAAGACGTCTCTGAATTCTTCATTTCTTTCGAAAGAATAGCTAAGAAATTGAAATGGCCTCGGGACATGTGGACCACGTTGATCCAGTGTCGCTTAAAAGGTAAGTCCCAGCGTGTATATAATACACTTAACGAGGGTTTGTCATCTGATTATGATTCAGTGAAAGCGATAATTCTGAAAGCTTACGATCTCGTTCCGGAGGCGTACAGACAAAAGTTTAGGAACTTTAAAAAGAATCCGGATATGACTTTCGTGGAATTCGCCCGAAAGAAAGAACAGTTTACGGACGACTGGTTAAAGTCCAAGGAGGTTGACACGGTTGGAAAATTGCGGGAATTAATTTTAACCGAAGAGTTTAAGAGGTCTGTGTCGAGGGAGCTAAAGATTCATTTGGAGGAGTTGAAGATTGATTCTTTACAGGAGGTGGCAATTGCTTCCGATGAGTACTCCCTTGCACATAGGCAAGACTTGGTAAAAGATTTTTCCAAAAAGTTTTCTCCCCGTAATGGAAATTTCCACCAGGGAAAACCTTATCAGAAAAGGCCAACTGATTTTGATCAAAATAAAGGTGTTAACCGTAACGTAGATAGCAGTAAAAACGGTAGTGTAGAATCGCGTAGTTACGTGAACAGTAGTAGGTCTGGTGGTGGTAGTGAACGTAGAGAATCACAAGAGTCTAGTTTAAGGTGTTATTGGTGTAATAGGAAGGGTCATATAAAAGCGAATTGCTTTGCTATGAAAAATTACTTGGAAAGGAATAAGGAGGCTGTTAATATTGTTTCTGCTCAGAAATCTTCAAAGAAAGAGGTATCAAACGAAAGCAAGTGACTAAAATTTGAAAGGTACATATCGAATGGAACTATTTTTACTGATGTTGACAAACGAATAGGACGTAGTATTAAGATTCTTCGTGACACTGGCTCAGCACAATCTTTAATTTTAAAAAAGTCTGTACCTAGTGGGTTTAAATTTTCAAATACTGATTTTGTAGTTCTTGGAGGATTTCCTGATACTATTGCCTCCTATCCTCTCGAAAACATGTATCTAGAAAATGAGTATTACAAGGGAACGGTAAAACTGGCAATTGTCGACAGTTTACCTCTTCCCAGTATTGACATGTTATTTGCTAATGATTTGGTGTTGCATGACGAAGCAAATTATTTCCCAATTTTGAGTGTTACAGAGTTAGAGGATGATAGGTATTTACATGTTTCTGTATGTGAACCTACCTCGGTTATTACTCGTTCTCGTGCTCGAGAGATTGATCTCGATAATGTTAATTTAAACTTTGATGATATTAATGGACAGACGACTGACCTGATGACGAGTCGTTGTAGTAATAGTAGTAGTGAAAATATTTTGTTTAATGATGTTGAATGGGATGTTGAGGCTTTAAAAAAAGCCCAAGTAAAGGAGTTTTCTAATTTTGATGATTCTAATTTTGATGTTGATGTTGATTATTTATCAAAACCTGTTTTTCTTAAAGAAGAAGGTTTGGTGTACAGAGTCAGTAGGTCAGTTAATGCACCTGCTGATCAGGCTGAGGTTAGGAAACAATTGGTAATTCCAGAACGATACCGTTCTAAGTTGTTAATTTTAGCACATGAGAATAACCTTGCAGGACATTTCGGGGTCAGGAAGACATTGCAAAAACTCTCTGAACATTTTTTCTGGCCTGGAATGCGTCGTGATGTAAGGAGACATGTATTATCTTGTAAGGTATGTCAACTCGTGGGGAAGCCAAATCAGAAAATTCCAAAAGCTCCTTTAATTCCTATTCCGTCAGTGGGGGAATCTTTCAGGGAGGTGATTATTGATGTGGCAGGTCCTTTACCGCGGACACGCGGGTGGAACATGAATATATTTTGACAATGGTTGATAGGATGTCACGATTCCCTGAGGCTGTCCCACTGCGGAGTATTAGAGGGGAGAAAATTGTCGAGGCACTGGTTGGCTTCTTTACAAGATTTGGTATTCCCAAAATTATTCAAAGTGACTGTGGTACGAATTTTACAAGTAGGTACTTTAAGCGAAAAATGAATGAGTTAGGGATTAACCATGTTACTTCTTCCCCTTATCACCCTGAAAGTCAGGGCCAAGTGGAGCGATTCCACCAAACTCTTAAATCTATCTTAAGAAAATTTGGTTTGGAAACAGGTTGTGAATGGGATAAAGAGATCCCTTATGCTTTATTTGCAATCAGGTCAACACCTAATGAGACTTTGGGTTTCTATCCTTTTCAGCTTATATTTGGACATTGTGTTCGTGGTCCATTGGATGTTGTGAGGGAACACTGGGAGGGAGAAACCCCAGATATGAATGTATTAGACTATTTATCTAATTTACAGGAGAAACTTCATAGAGCTTGGACCTTTGCCCGGGAAAATTTAACAAAGGCTCAAACTACTATGAAAACAAATTATGACGTTGGTATCCAGATGAGACATTTTGATCCAGGAGACAGGGTCTTGGTACTGCTTCCCATACCTGGGAATCCACTCAAAGCTCGTTTCTCAGGTCCGTGAAAGGTACTCAAGAAACTGAATGATGTTAATTACCTTATTGAGACTCCTGAAAGACGTCGAAAAACCCAAATTTGTCACATTAATATGTTAAAACCTTTTGTTAGTAGAGAAGTAGAGGTAGATGTAGAACCAGTGTCACTGGTAGAAGTAGAAGTAGATCCTATGGTAGACATTAAGTTATCTCTGGGACCTGATGGTCTGTCCAACAATTCAAGTATTCTTAATAACCTTGATGTTAAATTTCAGCACCTGGAAAAGGACAAAGCAACGTCCTTAACCATGTTAATTAATGATTATAAAGATTTATTTCAGGATGTACCAGGACGAACTAACATTTTAGAACATGATGTTGATGTAGGGGAGGCAAGCCCAATCAAACAGAGTCCGTATAGGTTGAATCCTTTCAAAAGGGACATTGTTAAAGACGAAGTAAAGTATATGCTGGACCACGGGCTGGTAGAACCCAGTTTTAGTCCCTGGAGCTCTCCTGTGGCACTGGTTAAAAAGGAGGGTGGCGAGCATAGACTCTGCTTTGATTATCGTAAGGTTAACTCTCTTACAAAGACAGATTCTTTCCCTTTGCCTCGGGTGGAAGATTGTATTGACCGTGTTGGATCTGCTAAATACATTAGCAAATTTGATTTGTTGAAAGAGTACTGGCAGGTCGGTCTTTCTCCTAGGGCAAGGAAAATTTCTGCATTTGTGACAGGTGACGGACTGTATGAATGTAAAGTTATGCCATTCGGTATGAAAAATGCAGCCGCCACTTTTCAGAGGCTCATGAATTCTATTACTTGTGATTTAGAGGGCTGTGTAGTATATATTGATGACTTAATCATTTATAGCGACGATTGGGAGACACATCTAAAGAGAATTGGAGCTCTCTTTGAGATTCTGAGAAAGGCTGGTTTGGTGGTTAATTTAAGGAAGAGCGATTTTGCTCAGGCCAAGGTAATTTATCTTGGGCACGAGATAGGCCTGGGTAAGGTAGCTCCTAAGAAAGCGAATGTGGAAGCTATTTCTGACTTTCCTGCACCTCAAAATAGGAGGGGCGTGAGAAGATTTTTGGGCATGGTAAGTTATTACCGCCGGTTTGTGAAAAACTTTTCTGATATTGCTCATCCATTAACTAATCTTTTGAAGAAAGATGTAAAATTTATTTGGGATGAACAGTGTCAGGAATCGTTTGACAAATTAAAAGCTTTGTTAATGACTTTTCCATTATTACGTTCACCGGACTTTTCTCTCCCTTTTTGTTTAGCCACAGATGCTAGTGATGTGGGTTTAGGTGCTGTCCTTCTTCAAAGACTTCCTGATGGAACGACTCATACTGTGGCGTATTTCTCTAAGAAGCTATTACCAGCGGAGAGGAAGTACTCGACCGTGGAGAAGGAAGCCTTGTGTTTGGTTAAAGCCCTCCTTCACTTTGAAGTATTCCTGTCGTCATCTCCAGCTCCAATAGATGTATTAACGGATCATAATCCGCTTATTTTCATGAATAAATTCAAAAACAAGAATCAGCGTATTTTACGCTGGAGTCTTATTCTGCAGGAGTATAACCTTAATATCCGACACATCTCTGGCAAAAGTAATGCTGTCCCCGATACTTTATCGAGAGCCTTCGAGAAGGAGTAATTTATTTAATTGTTGAAAAAATTTCTAGAATGTCTCAATGTTAACGATTGTTCTTATTTTTCAGGTCCAATATTTACTTTGCTTTTACACAATCATTTTTTTTTCTTTTGATCTTTTAAGTTTAACAGATTTGATTAAATTTAAATTTTAAAAAAATAACGTAAATTCTTTTCTTTAAAAAAAAATAATTAATTAATTTTTTTTTCCTTTTGGTGGGGAGCTGTAATAATTTGCTTAGTTTTATTCGTGGCCTGTAAAGTAAATTTCATTAAGTTGCTTTCATTATATTTCTGTTTTGCCACAAAATTGAAAATAAGAAAAGACTGGGTTAGGTTTTTCTCGCTCCCACCGAAGGTTGTTATTATATAAGTGGTACCTCGCCCATGAGTTGTTTTTTTTTTCTTTCCATGTAATTATTCACCGGCTTGGTTGTTTGGTGATTTGATGTTCGTTGCCCGACTTTTGATGGGGACGTTTGGCTGAGGATGAAGGGAGTATGGATTCGGCTCCTTAACGTGGAGGTTCTCTGACCATATTCCTGAACGACACGGAGATATATATTTCCTGAAGGCCTTGCTGTACTGAAGGGCCCCTTTTCTACTGTATTGCGGAGGACAGTGATGGTATTCTTCCTCCTGATTACCGAAGTTGTTGTGGAAGCTGCGGCCTTGTTTTGAGACGCCTCCTGTACCCTGATTGGGCGTTCTTCCTGTGTTGTGACAGTGTGATATACGCTACCGTTTAACGTCTCTACTCCTCGAGACATTCCTGATGCCCCTGGATGGGCGTCCTGGTCCTGCCTTCGTCTTGGAACCTCCGGAGTCGTGAAAATGCTTGATTCTGTTTTGATAGCCGGTAAGGATATAAACTGAGTATTTTGCTGTTGACGTTGCTGACGCGGCTCAGTGTATCCTACAGTTATTTACCTACTCGTGATTCCAGAACAGTGGATCGACGGCAGGTTATGTTGAAGGGAGGAGCTATCATCCCTAGAGTTTTAGTGAAATTACCTTTGATGCTGGGTCAATATCTATCAGTGATAAATAATTTAAATATTTATGTATGTGAACATTCTTTAATTGTATAATCTAGGATTAAGGTCATTTCCCCCTTTTATTTTCTTCCTCTTGAAAACTTTCAGGGCTTTCTAGAGATAGGTTGTTTTCCTTCCTCCTCCTAATTACTGTCTCTTGTTCTGTCGTATGAGTGAGGATAATTTTTAGGCGAATTATTTTTGTAAACCCAAATCAGTTTTTTTTTATATACAATTTTGCAGGTTTAGAGTAATATTTCTTTGTGTATAATAAATGTTCAAGTTTTTTATGAGTCATTTTTGTTATCCTATTTGAGTGTTTTTCTTTGTGGTTTTCACTGTTTGGAGATCTTGGCCCTTGGCTTTAAATTCTAACCTTTGTGGCACTGATCATTAAAAGGAAAAGAGCCTGTTTCTTTTGCCGCAATTAGAGATTTAAAGTTCATAACAATATATATATATATATATATATATATATATATATATATATATATATATATATATATATATATGTATGTGTGTGTGTGCGTTTGTGCGTGTGTTTGTGTTTTGTGTGCGTGTGTGTATATATATATGTATCAATTTACATATATATATATATATATATATATATATATATATATATATATATATATATATATATATATATATATATATATATATATATATATATATACAGTATGTATATATAATTTATATATATATACATATATATTCAAATTCGACAGGTATAAGTACAGTAGAATTGTCATTGACTTTTATCTTTCTTCGTGGCCGAATTTGTTAGTCACTGTCTATATAAGCTTGCCGACCAGGGTTCGATTCCTGGCCGGAGCCAAGCTCTTGTCTTTGTGTGATTTCGCCTGGGGCTCTGATCCCGAGGTCGTTAAGAAAATCCAGACATTAATATATCAAAAATATATATGGCTTATTTGAATATGAAAAACACGTAAAAATGTGCAAAATTTATCATTAATTGAATGCCAAGTAACAAACTACCAATTAGCTACGATGGTGAAGATGGGTTGATTTCAATTCTAAGTACAAAATACCTGAATTCGACAGGTATAAGTACAGTAGAATTGTCATTGACTTTTATCTTTCTTCGTGGACGAATGGGTTAGTCACTGTCTATATAAGCTTGCCGACCAGGGTTCGATTCCCGGCCGGAGCCAAGCTCTTGTCTTTGTGTGATTTCGCCTCAGGCTCTGATCCCGAGGTCGTTAAGAGAATTCAGACATTAATATATCAAAAATATATATGGCTTATTTGAATATGAAAAACACGTAAAAATGTGCAAAATTTATCATTAATTGAATGCCAAGTAACAAACTACCAATTAGCTACGATGGTGAAGATGGGTTGATTTCAATTCTAAGTACAAAATACCTGAATTCGACAGGTATAAGTACAGTAGAATTGTCATTGACTTTTATCTTTCTTCGTGGCCGAATGGGTTAGTCACTGTCTATATAAGCTTGCCGACCAGGGTTCGATTCCCGGCCGGAGCCAAGCTCTTGTCTTTGTGTGATTTCGCCTGGGGCTCTGATCCCGAGGTCGTTAAGAGAATCCAGACATTACTATATCAAAAATATATATGGCTTATTTGAATATGAAAAACACGTAAAAATGTGCAAAATTTATCATTAATTGAATTCCAAGTAACAAACTACTAATTAGCTACGATGGTGAAGATGGGTTGATTTCAATTCTAAGTACAAAATACCTGAATTTGACAGGTATAAGTCCAGTAGAATTGTCATTGACTTTTATCTTTCTTCGTGGCCGAATGGGTTAGTCACTGTCTATATAAG
>NC_090751.1:50067469-50082469 GCF_036898095.1 Palaemon carinicauda
TTAAACAACGAAGGAATTGCTTTGAAGCAACCTGTTGGTTTATGCCATTGTAATTTCAGTATTGAACATGGTGGGAAGAATGATATCACGTGACACATTGATTCGGCAAAGCACACATAAAGCATTTCCTCCACTTCAAAAGATGATAAAATAACAAACATCGTGGTCAAGAAAAAACACAAGAAACTTCATTATCAAGAAAAACAGATAAAGAAAATAAGATAGCAGCATAACTAGCCATGGCCTTTCATACGGCTTCCTATCATCCAATTCAAACGATTGTACACCTGTATTACTACTGCTGTTATTATTATTACTATTATTATTATTATTATTATTATTATTATTATTATTATTATTATTATTATTATTATTATTACTACAAGCTAAGCTACAACCCTAGTTGGAAAAGCATGATGCTATAAGTCCAATCGCTCCAAAAGTGAAAATGTCCCAGTGAGGAAAGGAAATAAATAAAAACTACAAAACGTTTAAGACCAATAACGGCATTAAAATAAATCTTTCATAAGTAAACTATAAAAAAAACTTGAAAATAACAAGAGGATATAAACTTCAAAATAGAAAGAGGAAGAGAAACAAGGTAGAATAGTGTGCACGTGTGTACCCTCAAGCTAGAGATCTCTAACCAAAGACAGTGGAAGAACATCAACAGAGACTATGGCATTACCCAAGACTAGAGAACAATGGTTTGATTTAAAAAGTTTTTATGTCTTTTCATGGATGTTATTAGATGTACCTCCAGTAGGGGGATAGATACAATCTTCTTGTGTAGTGTTAAAAGACAAAGGTTTAAAACTTTACGGCAACATTCTTTTTTTGCCTGTAGTGAACTATTACAATCCTCCTTGATCAAGAAATGCGGAACAAGCGCGCTGAATGGGTGACCAAGATGTGTCATAAAAGATAGTTTTCCATCCTTCAGCAGTTAGACTTTAAGGAACAGTATTTTGAGAGATCCATTTCGTGTGAATATCTATTCAGTTTTCCTGTTCATAATGCAAATGTGGTTCTATGATGACTGTTCAATGGACAGACAAGAGGAATAAGTTACATGAGTCGACTATATAACCTATTTTACCCTGTGAATATAATATAAATTATCATTGCAAAGAATTTTACAGACATGTTTTTCATACGAAAAAGTTGATTTGTTTCATAAATATTGATTACTACTTTTCCAAGTTAGTCTCGTTTTCTTTAGTTTTTTCTTGTAATTTGCATTAAATATTAATTTTCCTAATTTTGTTTCTTCATATCCCATTAAAATTCTTCATGTTTTTCGATACGTGTCTAGATTTGTATATGTTCATCAGGGTGTATTTATATACTATATGGGTATAAATTTATCTAGGTTGAGAGATTCAAGAGTGCCTCGGATTGTTTATCTTGAAATCTGGTAACACAAGAGAAAGCTCATCTCATGCAAGTGTTTTTCCTCTGTATGTGGTGGCACAAGGTCTAAAAGCTTGCGAAATGTTTTGTCATCCATTCGTAGATAATTAAATAAATCATGAGGTTCCCACACTAAATATGACAACAGGTTGTGTGTGATAGTAATTCTCTCTCTCTCTCTCTCTCTCTCTCTCTCTCTCTCTCTCTCTCTCTCTCTCTCTCTCTCTCTCTCTCTCTCTCCCTCTCTCTCTCTCTCTCTCTCTCTCTCTTTTTTTTTTTTTTTTTTTTTTTTTTTTTGGCTAGCTATTCCTTCATCCAAACCCCTTCCCTCCTTTTCCGCTGCTTACGTTTCTCGTAAGCTACTATACAAAGATCTAGAATCTGCAGCTCCCTCTCTGATGACACCTTTCCCATACTAACCTTATTTCACTCAGGCCGCCTGCATAATGTATGGGTACAATTTCGGTCGTCCGGCCACTGACGCTCCGCCCCAAACCGAAGACCTGCAGGTAGTACCGGTGCGTGAAATGGGCCCCTAAGGGCAGAGGGGACCATTCACTTGCCACTGAGGACCTATGGTGTCCCAAAACCATCATCCATAGAATTGGAGTCGTTGAAGATTTCACTACGCTACCATAACCCTACCCCAATAATTCTATATAAAGCCTAAATAGTCAATGCTGGCCAACATTAAGATTACATGAATGCATAAGATATTCAAATCATATTGAACTATTTTCTTTTTAAATTTCATTCTAAAATATCAGGATTTTAAACTCTATAAAAAGTAAGTCTGTTTGTATGATTAAACTCAATATCATAAGACAATGGAACACTAAGAGAAGTTATGGAATAAGGCAGTTTTACGCTCCTCATTAATGATATTTAATCATATAAAAGTTCCTGATTTAATAATGAGAATAAAACACACCTGTTTGTGGATGGTGGTAGAAAGGAAAGAAAGAAAATAAAATACATGTATATTCCAATAAGGAAAAGACGCTAGAATAAAAGCTACAAGGACGAATGATTCGTGACCGCGGAAAGAATCAGGCAATACAAAAACTTTCGAAAAGGTTTAGTGGAAATGGTCAACAGATTAAAGAAAAAAAAAAAACAGGAAATTCGTAAATTGAAATTACCAAATGTTTAGAATATTAAATACAGTCAGGCAAATTGAAGGAAACTTTGGAGTTCGGTGATAAAGGAGAGTATATTGGTTGTTCAAGGAACTTGAAATGCTATAGAATATAGACAACTTTGACCGTTGGTTTCACTGAAATAATTGGTGGAGGATGTTGATACTAAAGGCCTTATCTAAAGACATCCTCTGAACTAGGTTATTACGACAGCAATGCATTTAAATAACATGATTATATTGCTTGTTTGATCCAAGAGAGAGAGAGAGAGAGAGAGAGAGAGAGAGAGAGAGAGAGAGAGAGAGAGAGAGAGAACTAAATACTCCATGATACTGTAATGCTTTTCTCTCTCGTATTTATTATCTACCAAATGTTCTTTTTGAACATTTTCAGTAATATTCGCAATTAGACATCTACCAACATGGAAGTCAAGGGTCGTTACATTTCATTTACATCAATATCTATGAACTTATCCAAATTGTTATGGTTACTCTATTGCGATGGATTTATTCAAGCACCTCCTCCTTGAGGAATGGCACCGAGGCTCATAGAAAGACGGTAATTGTTTTACCACACTATAAAAAGCGAGAGACTAAATACAACAGCCCATTAATCATCGTATATCTTCTAACGTGTACACTCAGGGTCAGTCCTCTAACTTTGATGGGTCAATAAAACAGAGGATATATGAAGGATCAACTTCTATATTAACCATAGAATTACCAACGGTGGAGAGTTTTCAGAATAGAAAGTCATTCTTTCATTAGGTCAGGAATATGCATAATAACAGCTTATTCTTATTAAATCATTCACAGATCACAGTAAAATTCTCAGAGAGACATGGTAAATCACCGAAGTATTGTTGAATGGAAGGTTGACTTATTCTTCTTAGATTTTTCCCAGATGCACAATCAATTTCACAGAGTTATGATAAATTAGATTTCTGGTAACCACTGTAGTGATATTGAGCGAGTTCCCTACTCTCAGTAAGGGCTGGTCTTTTCTTCTTGGGTGTTAAACTGTTTCTTACTTCATAGCCACAGGGGCAGTATCTTCTGTCTCAGTATCTGCAGGAGGAAGTTGTGAGGTTCGCCCATAGATACCTTCATTGGGCACACCGAACAAAAGGATGTCCTGACCGTTAAGAGTGGACACAATTGGGTAGAAATGCCAAGAGAGGAGGGTGCTAAGATTTAAAGCTACGATTTAGGAAATTTAACTTAAGGGAATGCAACTGTCAAAACAATGGTAATCTGATTATGAATAGGGAAAAGGTTGAAGATGTTCTTAATCCTTTACTTGAGAGAACTAGATTATTTCGTATTAATCTGGCATGGTCAAGAGTCAGGTAGAAATTTACAGGAGATAAACTGTGTCAAAGGATTTCATCCTTGAAAAGAGTAGGGATTTAATTTAAGTATTAGCAGATGGCCTCGTGTACAAGTGGCTAATCAGGTATAGTCAAAGGTAGGGTGAAAATTTATATGGGATAAACTGTGTTAAAGGATTGGGCTTTTGAGAAGGGTAGGGATTTTATTGAAGCATTAGCGGGCAGTCTTGAGAATGTGAGTGGCTTATCAACATACGTTTTTTCAATTAGGTTTAATAGTATATGCCAGAGGATAAGCACTCAGCCAGCCTCAATGGATAGTCATTTCATGTGGCAAGAGGTCTTATTCTAAGATGCATTTTAGATTTGGGCGGTACTTGAGAAAGCAATCTTATTTCAGCAAGGTGGTCAGTTAACCTGTCAATTAGTAATATTAATATTAATATCAAAATGCAACATGCTTAAAGAGAGAGAGATTAAAAAGTTATTCGTTTTGGTGCTAAAACGGATATAAAGGGCTAAATATAATAACATGCAGTTTGGTGTAAACCAAATTATCTATTGATTAAGAATGCAATTTTGTTAGTAGCCCACTTATTCTAATTTTAAATTATACAATACTTATTTTGTGGGCTCCTATCTCTAGAATTTCTTTGGAATATCTGTAACATTTTGAACATCTTGCCAACAGGAAGGGGCGACTAAGGAAAAGGGTAGGGGAGGAGTTTCTCTTCTCATCCTCTTCCTCAGTGAATTCTGCTTCCTACTGAAGGATCTGAGTTTGCAAAGCTGCATGGTGGTTAGGTGGAACAGCAGGGTGGCTGGCAGCCATAGCAGCCTGACTGGTTGAGGGTCAGTACAGTGGAGCAATTGCATGTGGTATTAAGGGTTAAGTGACGGCTCAGGTGGCTTGCCCGCCGGATATTCAACTCTGCTAAAGGGAGGATAGAAGGTAGAGAGCTAGTTGGCGGCTGTGGCACAAATGCTGGCTAGAAGGCAAAGAGCTAGTTGGGGGCTGAAAAGGCATGACTGTTGGCTGGTTAGAGAAATGAATTTAAGGGTTGCGGTGGCCTGCTAGACTGGCGGTTGAGTCCCACTCAAACTCTCAAGTTCCTCTGGTCGCTGAAACCTCATCATCCTTGTGAGCTAAGGATGGGGGCTTTTGGGGGACTCTATAGGTCTATCTGCTGAGTCGTCAGCAACCATTGCCTAACCCTTCTTGGTCCTAGCTTGGATTGAGAGGTGGCTTGGGTGCTGATCATATGTAATATGCTCAGTCTCTAAGGCGTTGTCCTGCTTGATAGAGGAATATTACTGTCCTTTGCCTCTGCCATTCATGAGTGGCCTTTAATTCTTTGACCTGGGCTGAGTTCATGTGTCCACTCAAACGACGTGGAAGCTGGTTAGAGGTTAGAGAGCTAATTGACAGCTGTTGGTGGGACAGAACAATGAGCTAATTTAGCAGAGTTCAGAGAATTAGGTGGCTGCTCAGGTGACGTAGATGTCGGGTGGTCAGTACAGCATGGCAGCTGGTTAGAGGGTAGAGAGCTAGTCACTGATCAAGGTGGAAAAACTCTTGGCAGGTCAGGACAATGAGCATGCTAGGTAGGTTCAGAGGACTAGGTGGCCGCTCAAGAGGCAAGTTGGGGAGTAGATGGCTGGGTGGCCGATGGGGCAGTGTCACTGCTACGTTGTGCACAGTGAAGGAGCTGTGTCTTAGTTGAATGTCTTCTTTGCAGGAATGAGTCCTGGTGGGTAATGCGCTAAAGATAATGGCTCCCAGGGAACACGTAAGGAATTTGACATTGACAACAAAGTGAGACTGCCTGGCAAAATAGGCGTAATGGTCGGCCACAATAATGAGGTCAATTCCATTGAGCATATCATGGCATATCTTGGTGTCCGCAAATTTGACATTACGGCACTTCAAATGGTGATTGCTGGGACTTTAGAAATTTGTTGGTTAAAGGGGGGACGGGAGCATAGACAGTGCAGTGATACTGTCCTAGACAGATGGATACCTTTGATTACTGTGTACTCCTGAACAAGTTCCTTAACAGTGAAGAAGGTGAGTACCAGGGACTCAGGAGGTAGGGGTCAGAGACCAACGTGGTTAGCTAGAGTGGGCGTGATGAAAGTGAGCTGGTTTCCTGAATCAAGGAAAAGTGTGCACACATTGGCCATATCCGTGTATGGGCCAGGTCAGAGTGGAGTTCTGGGTGACGGGTGTGATCCTAGATGAGTCTCTTGTAAGATTAGGACACAGGGGTAGAATGTGAGCTTGCTTATACCACTGCCAGACAATTGAGGTGTTACAATCACTGGTGTGGTCGTCAGTGGCACCGCATTTGGTGCAACATGCATGTTGCTGTATATTGACTTTGTGTTTATTTTGGTTAGCATAGTAAGGGCAGTCCGTTGGTCTGTGGGTTACATCATGACGAAACAGACTCAGCTTATACGGCCTACCACTAGGGTATTTTCAGGACATAGGTGGCCATTGTGGTGACGTGACTGTCGGAGGGTCACTGAGGGGAGGTGATTAGTTGGAGAGTGGATGCCTGGACAGCGGGACTGTCGGGCGTTCAATGTGCCCCTATGGCTGCTTGGTGTGGATATGATTTGGCACAGAGCCACAAGACTGCTCAGTCTCGGTTTTGGTAAGATGAGACACGTGCCTTCCGAGTTGAGTACAACTGTAAGTAAGTATTCAGTACCTTCTAATGTCTATGTTTATTTGTTTGACAGTTATATAATGGGTTGTTTGGACAAGAATTAGAAAGTCTCTGTAACCTTAACCAGTTCCGAACAATAGAAGACTTCTGGTAAGGGTCTAAAGGTAATTCTTCTGCGTCAACAAGGAGGCTTGAGATAGGCGAAAAAGGCAATTTGTGTCATATGTAAATAAATAAGCGGGAGTTTTGTAAATGGTTTTCTTTTATATGTAGGTAACAAATATTGTTAGTCTGTTTAGCCGTCAGTTTGTATAGTAACCTCTTATTTAAGAGACATATTTGATCATGTTTCTTTGCCCGCCTACAAGAGATAAAACATGGTGCAGTGAGTAGAATGTGTTCTACTGGTGGAATGATCTTAGTCAGAAGTGATTCAGAATTAAAAATTTAATTGACACGATAGAAGAGCAACTAGAAAAATTGAACGTTTAGCTATGATGTTGGGAGTTATGATGAGAGTGTGACGAAGGAGGGAGAAGGTGTGAACTCAAAGGCAGATTGGAAACGACTGAGTTATATATTAAGGAACACTCTTCTTTATATACAAAACCTCATGGCAACAGGACATAACATGTTCGAGAGACAGACAATGTTCAGAGCAAAACAGCAGACATGAATTTTCATGTTCGTTTGAGTGTGAGGGAAGAGCGAAGATACAAGCATATTATATACAAAAGGAATTATGTACAATTGTGTGACACACGGTTGGTACATGGCTCCTCCTCTAAAAATGACATACTAAACATGTTAAATAGGTGCCCTGAATCTGGAGAGGTAGTAGTAAAAACTGCGCCGATTAGCGACAGTAAGTGGCTGTAGAAGTCGTTGGTTTGGGTGCGAGCTAGTGGTGGATGATGGGTGGCTGTTACCGCTCCGGCTCGTCACGGGGTAGGCGAGTGTGTCCTACGGCATTCATAGGCGTGTGTGTCCTACGGCGTTCATAGGCGAGTGTGTCCTACGGCATTCATAGGCGAGTGTGTCCTACGGCATTCATAGGCGTGTGTGTCCTACGGCATTCATAGGCGAGTGTGTCCTACGGCATTCATAGGCGTGTGTGTCCTACGGCATAGGCCTACGGCATTCATAGGCGTGTCCTACGGCATTCATAGGCCTACGGCGTTCATAGGCATGTATGTCCTACGGCATTCATAGGCGTGTATGTCCTACAGCATTCACGTCAGCTTCGGTTGAAGTTGAATAGGTGTCCTCTTCGTCACGAGTGGAGGCGTTGATGGAGGTTTTGAAGGTCATGAAGTGGGTTCACATCACAAGTAGAGCCGTCTGCGGCAGGTTGCAGGCGAGTAATACTGGTCATTTTCCCGAGGGTGAGCGAAACTTTGGCCCCCCAACGGTTGTTAAGAGAGCTGAAAAGGCGTTGCTATACGGGCGGCTGGCGACGGCGAGTACTGCTGCAGAAGGTATACGTTGACGGCGTCATAGTAACGGTGAGAGGTGGAGGGGAGGGGGGGGGGGAGGCGGGAGGAGCGAGTCACTCCGGGGTCACCAATGTGACGGCGCCGAGTAAGGGTGTTGTGAACTCAAAGGCAGATTGGAAACGACTGAGTTATATATTAAGGAACACTCTTCTTTATATACAAAACCTCAAGGCAACAGGACATAACATGTTCGAGAGACAGACAATGTTCAGAGCAAAACAGCAGACATGAATTTTCATGTTCGTTTGAGTGTGAGGGAAGAGCGAAGATACAAGCATATTATATACAAAAGGAATTATGTACAATTGTGTGACACACGGTTGGTACAAGAGCTTAAAATGGAATTGCCAATGAAAACTGCCAACGAAATGGAGGTACTAAAATTACGCAAAGTGATGCTCAGTGCCGTTATGAAAATCCTCATAGTACCACACTTGCACATCACCTCTCATTGTCAGTCTCTTTGAAGGAGTTCGATGATTGGTGGCATAAATTTAAAGGTTATGCAATGCTGAGTGGAATAATATCATTAATGTCTGCTAAGCAAAGGACAGTTCTTACTTCTCTTTTAGATGAAGACTGGACACGAACATTACTACATGGCCTATCGTTTTCAGCTGATGCAGATTTTGAAATTATACTTGATTCCAAGGGAAGTCACTAGCAAGGTCAACGGAATATCATCATTAACAATAGAGAATTTTACCTTAGGAAACAAGAAACAGGTAAGAGTTTTGACGCTTTCCTTTGCGATATCCGGGATATTGCAGCATTTTGTGATTTTTGTTCATTGTGTATGAACAATAGATTGAGAGACCGTATCGTTGTTGACACTCATGATGAAGAAGCTCTAAAACGTATGCTAAAAGAGAATGACCTGAATATGCAGAAGGCTGTAGAAATTTGTCGAGCTTCTTAGAGGGATAATGAGAATAGCATTACAATACTAGGAATGATCCCACAGAGTATATCAAAGGTTTCACGGTACAAAGGGAACTACAAGAAAGCACCCAACAGTTTATTTAAAAATGAAAGATGCTTTAGATGCCGAAAATATAAATATTCTGGCATAAATATTTGTAAGGCAAAACACAAAAGAGTATTCCCCATGTGGAAAGAATAGACAGTTTCCTGTTGTGTGTAGGTCAACAGGGAAGGAAAGTACCTTTTTTGCTGAAAAATAGTAAAGATCGATGCTAGGATCAACTTGTAAAATTAACAGGGATGTACATGGGATCATAAGTGATGTGTATGTTAGCAGGCCCATTTCTCAAGCAACCTCAAAGGTTCATCCTGCAAGGAACTCTGCTATACTATGGGCACCGGATTCGGGAACCGAAGTTAGAGTGATGGGCCTCAATGTAGGGAGATCTCTAAGTACATATCAATATATGCTTGAACCTTCTAAAACAGAAAAGGTTTTTTTCTGCTGGTTATCAGACCCTTAATTATGTAGGAGCTTTAACTTCACACCTTTCGCTTGGTGATCAACAAACTAAAGCTAAAATAACTGTGTTGAGGGAAGTAAATAGAGCTTTATTACGCTGGTTTGATTCTATTACATTTCGAATTCTACCAGAGGATTTCTGTGTTCAAATTAATTCTCTGCTTGTATGACTGCTGGTAAATCCAGATGAAGAGAAGTGCTCAAAGAACTACGAATAGAAAAAAAGATTCTATTTGTAATGTAGTTCATTCTCCTATTGCACTTCCAAGGTGGCCTTATGAACGTGATCCAACTGAAAAAGAAAAGGCAGAGAATGCTGCAGCTTTGGTATCAGCAATAGTGCCACAAAAACACTGAAGGAGATGCATGGAGGTCCCATGCATATAAAGCTGTCTGAGAATATAAGACCATTCGCTGTGGCAGCCCCATGCACTATACCATACAGCTGGAGGTCAGAAATAAAGTATGAGCTTGGTTAACTTTTAGAGAAGGATATTATCTGTAAGGATGAGCATTCAACAGAATGGTGTCATCCTATAGTGCCTGTTGTTAAGAAGCCAAATCGAGTAAGATTGTGTGTTGATCTCACTAAGCTTAATAGGTATGCATACAGGCCCACTTATTCTGTACAATCACCACATGATGCAGTAGCTTTGATTAGCACTGGGGCAAGGTGGTTCTCTACCCTAGATGCAAAAATGGGATATTTCTAAATCAAAATTGCCGAAGACCAACATCTATCATGTTTCATCACCCCATGAGGTCACTATAAATTCAAGCAAGCTGTAATGTGACTTATATCTTTAGGAGATAAATATAATCGAAAAGGGGACCAAGCTCTTGGTGATATACCCCAAACTGTAAAGATAGTTGATGATACTCTTGCATATGATTATTTTTATAAGACCATATCATATTTATCTTGCAAAGATGTGAAGAATATGGGATAACCCTCAATGCTCAGAAAATTTGCTTTGCACAATGTGTTGTTGATTTTTGTGGATGCAAAATCTTGAATAATGGCTATGCAGTTGATTCTTGTAAAGTGATGACTATGGCAGTATTTTCTGTACCACTAAATATAACAGATCTTCGATCTTTCATTAGACTTGTTAATCAGCTTAGATGCTTTTCTTCTGTGATTGCACATAAAGCACAACCACGCAGAGATGTACTAAAGCAGCATAATGAATGGTGTTGGACTACACAACATGATTTGTCTTTTAGGAGAGTAAAGGAATTAACTTATGGCACCCCTTGTTTTTGCACATTTTAATGCATCTTTGCCGATTATGTTGCAGACAGATGAGTCGCAACTGCTTGGTCTTGGATTTGCTTTGCTTCAAAAGCATAGAGCAGACTGGAAACTAATGCAATGAGGCTTATTATTCCTTTCAGATGTTGAAACAAGATATTCCTTAATAGAGCTGGAAATGACAGCTGTATTATGGTCAATAAAAAAATATACCTACTTGGCTGGATAAGTTCATTTTGATGTGATAGATCACAGACCATTGATACAAATTCTTAAGAGTAAGTCACTTGGTGAAACTCCAAATAAAGACTTCAATGCATGATTTTGAAGCTAAGCAATTTCAGTTTTACTGTTCACTGGCATAAGGGAAGTACTCATTGCATTCCAGATGCCTTATCGCGTGCACCAGTTCAGAATCCTACATAAGAAAAAATTGTTTGAATTACAATCGATCTACCGATACTTTGCTTGATGCAATAATGAATGCTCTTGATAAGCTTGAGGATGGCATATTTTTAACCACTTTGAAGGATAAAATGCTAAAAAGGTATGTATTGCTGCTGAACAGGATGCAGAATACAACTCTCTTCAGGATGTTATAATGAAAGGTTTTTCTGAACACTTGATTAATTTGGTAGTTGAACTCAGGCCTCTCTGGAATATACATGATATGTTTGCTGTAGATGATGACCTTATTGTTTATGAAGCAAGACTTCTTATACCCGAGATTCTTCGACGGGGAACCATTAAATGTCTTCATGATGGTCATAAGTGAATAGACCACACTAAGGAGGGTGCGACAGACTGTTTACTGGCCTAAAATTGTGAGATATTAAGAATGTGGTTTCTTCTTTTATCAAATGCCGTTTTATTCAACCAAATTAAAGTAATGAACCTCTATGGCAAGAAGATCTAACAAGTAGAGTTTTAGAATCCTCATCTGCAGATTATTTTCATGCCTTGGGTCGTACTTATCTTGTTTACATTAACAGGTTGTCTGAGTGACCTTGTGTATCTTCGTGTCAGGGTATGGCTTCTGCAGCCAATCTAATACGGTCAATGAGGGCTATATTTTCAGATACTGGTGTTTTTGTGTTGTTAAAAACTGATTGAGGACTACAGTTTGCTTCATCAGTTTTGAGACTATTATTATTTTGCGGGGGTGTAGATCATTGCATAACATCACCTTATAATCCGAAAGCAAATGAACATGCAGAAGCATCTGGGAAAATTATCAAGAAGCTGATTATGAACAGTCCTAAGAATAGGAGCGTGAATACAGATAAATTTGCCCGTGGAATGTTGGTGCATAAGAATACACCTCTTGCTGATAGCAGATCACCAGCTCAAGTTTTATTTGGTCATCCTCTCAGGTCTTCTATTCCAACACATCCTCGCTCATTTACCAAAGAGTGGTAAAAGTAAGCAGGGGAATGAGATGATAAGGCGAAGTATTTGCGAAGTCAGGTGAAGGAAAGATACAGCAGTAGAGCCGCGCTCCTTTTTCAATTGAAAATGGGTAGTTATGTTGATGTTCAAGATCACACCACAGGACCTTGGTATCCCCCAGGTGTTGTTGACGGCATTGGATCCAAGCGAGATCATCTAAAAAATCTGGGCAGGGAGCGTATTTTATGGAGAAACCGGAAGTTCCTGAGACCACATCGACCTTCTCTATCAATATATGGCTCGAGCCTTGATGGAACTAATATTCCCAACAAACCAAACGGTGTGGAGAGGTCGCAAGATAGTTCTACTTCTGAGTTTTTAGCAAAAATAGTTTTGCTTACAGCAGCTCCACTCCACGTCATAGTTTGCGGCATAGGAAAGATCATGATTGTCTACAAGTAAAATAAAACCAAAATACATATGAATATGATGGATACCCAGACGTTAGGGATTAAAATCACCCTTGACATAATAGAGTGAGATCTGTGATATACCACCAAATGTCTATACTTACTTGTTTACTAGTTAGGCTATGGGTTGCTCGGAAACTATATTGTAATGGTAATTGGTTTCATATATAAATAAAGAAGCGAGAGTTTTGTAAATACCTTTTCTATACTGTATGTATGTGATGAATATTGTTAGTCTCTGTTTAGCTGTCAGTTTGTATAGTAACCTCTTATTAAAGAGACACATCTTTCCTCGTATTATGTTGCTAGCCGACAAGGGATTAAACGAATATCAAGCCCTTTGGACAAGGCTTTGGTTAGGATTTTTTCAATAATGACCTCTCAGAGGATGTGTGAGCTATCCTCATGCCTTGTGATGTAATAAAATTACTCCTCCAGGTTTACCCATTAGGTATAGAACTACTGCAGCTTAGAATGCTTGTTTCTGGGGAATGGGAGCTGATTGAAAGATCCTATCAACTGGCTCTCGATAAGCTGAGAATCATAATACTCCTGCTGCAGGGATGCCATGCACCATTGGTACTGACCGGAGGTGTAGATGAAGTTGCTTTTAAGTGCCTTCATCAATCCTCGACAGGATTTCTGAAGGGCAGCAAACTTGCAGGAATCGTTATACTCCTTATCGTGTACGAGAACCTTGAACCAGGACGACCAAGAGTGCCAGGATTCGATCCTGCTGTCGAACACAGGGGGATCGGGATGGGGCAGTGGCCCTGTTATGAGGATGTTGTTTAGAGCAGGTGGAGTTGTTGAGCGTGTACTGCCTCGGCGTAACACGAGACGGGTGAGTCGTATATAACTATGCCTGCCAGCCTCAGATATTTCTTTGATGTTTTCCTGCTGAAGAATGTTGGCATACAATGTCTTGTCGTCCAGAAGGGCTAAGAGGTACACATTAAGCTGGTTGGTTTTATGCTAGTTGAAGGTGAGGTCAGTGTATTCTCGAAGGTGAGGATCTCCACTTTCCCCTCTTTGAGCAGGTCTTGGATCTCCTTGATCCGGGTTGGGCTAATGATCAGTTGAACAACGAGATTTTGTGATTAGAACTGTTGCTAAGATTTAAGCTACGGGTTAGGATATTTAAGCTGTGGGAATGCAGCTGTCAAAAGAATTGTAATCTCTTTATGAATTGAGAGAACGTTGAGCAGGTGTTCCTGAAACTTTACTTGAGAAAACTGAAGGGAAACTACAAGAAGTAATTACATGGTATATTACTCAGGCTTTTTTCCCATATATGACTTCTGAGTAGCTGTCATCCTCTTATTTTTTAACCAGTTTGTAATTTTTTCAGGGTTCAGTTTTTATTCAATCATTAAGCTGTTTTTATTCTCAGCCTACTAATTATGCAAGAAATCTCCCCCCCCCCCCTCTCTCTCTCTCTCTCTCTCTCTCTCTCTCTCTCTCTCTCTCTCTCTCTCTCTCTCTCTCTCTCTCTCTCTCCATTTTACTTTTAAATCTAGAAATATCAGTGCGTACACACACACACACACACACACTCACACACATTATTTTTAATTACTGCCGTAACGAACAACACTCCTCAAATGAGTCACATATTTTAATTCATACAGTAGAGTGTATCTGGAAATATCTGATAAAAACAATGCAGGTATTGTCTTCATGCGTAATGAAGACTATTGTCTTAGAAGACTCGCTTCGGAACACAATCCGGGGAGAAGGAAAGGCAACTTGAAAATACACCCGACAATGTCGGCTGTCTTTATAAAAGAAAAAAATAAACATATATTTATATATCCGCAAGAAAAACAATTTTGGGATAGAAGACAATTTATTTTTTTTTTTTCATTTTATACTTACTCTTCAGCCCTAAAGAATCCCATCTCCACTCGGTTCATAAACCTGAGTAAGAAACTAATTACGCCAAAAGACATATCTTAGAGGAGAGAGAAGGAAGTAGAAGACACTTCATATAAAGGAACGAAGCTGCTACGGGTTCACAAATCTCTCTCCTCTTTTGTTCAAGAACTCTTTGTTTTACGTCTCAAGGAAATATGGAAAAGGGGGGAGATTTTTACCCCTCTTAGTCAATTGCCTTTGCTGACGTCCTGCGCCATTTTACGGCTGAAAGTTTAAAAGAAATGGCGTTAACTTTTATTTTGATATTGATTTTTATCTCCTATTCTCCCTCCACCACATCCACCAACCGGACACCTAAAAAAATTTATTCCTTGGAGCTGTTCGAATCATAACACCTATCAACTTGTCGATAAGTAAAATCTAAATATTTATTACATCATTTTATTACAAAAAAACATTCTTAACAGAAGAGATTATTCGATATATTAGGTTTTTTGCAAAGAGGGGG
>NC_090751.1:50094469-50104469 GCF_036898095.1 Palaemon carinicauda
GTCTTATATTCTCAGACAGCTTTATATGCATGGGACCTCCATGCATCTCCTTCAGTGTTTTTGTGGCACTAAATACCCAAGGAAATGCTGATACCAAAGCTGCAGCATTCTCTGCCCTTTCTTTTTCAGTTGGATCACGTTCATAAGGCCACCTTGGAAGTGCAATAGGAGAATGAACTACATTACAAGTAGAATCTTTTTTTCTATTTGTAGTTCTTTGAGCACTTCTCTTCATCTGGATTTACCAGCAGTCATACAAGCAGAGAATTAATTTGAACACGGAAATCCTCTGGTAGAATTCGAAATGTAATAGAATCAAACCAGCGTAATAAAGCTCTCTTTACTTCCTTCAACACAGCTATTTTAGCTTTAGTTTGTTGATCACCAAGCAAAAGGTGTGAAGTTAAAGCTCCTACATAATTAAGGGTCTGATAACCAGCAGAAAAAAACCTTTTCTGTTTTAGAAGGTTCAAGCATATATTGATATGTACTCAGAGATCTCCCTACATTGAGGCCCATCACTCTAGCTTTGGTTCCCGAATCCGGTGCCCATAGTATAGCAGAGTTCCTTGCAGGATGAACCTTTGAGGTTGCTTGAGAAATGGCCCTGCTAACATACACATCACTTATGATCCCATGTACATCCCTGTTAATTTTACAAGTTGATCCTAGCTTCGATCTTTACTATTTTTCAGCAAAAAGGTACTTTCCTTCCCTGTTGACCTACACACAACAGGAAACTGTCTATTCTTTCCACATTGGGAATACTCTTTTGTCTTTTGCCTTACAAATATTTATGCCAGAATATTTATATCTTCGGCATCTAAAGCATCTTTCATTTTTAAATAAACTGTTGGGTGCTTTCTTGTAGTTCCCTTTGTACCGTGAAACCTTTGATATACTCTGTGGGATCATTCCTAGTATTATAACGCTATTCTCATTAGCCCTCTAAGAAGCTCGACAAATTTCTACAGCCTTCTGCATATTCAGGTCATTCTCTTTTAGCATATGTTTTAGAGCTTCTTCATCATGAGTGTCAACAACGATACGGTCTCTCAATCTATTGTTCATACACAATGAACAAAAATCACAAAATGCTGCAATATCCCAGATATCGCAAAGGAAAGCGTCAAAACTCTTACCTGTTTCTTGTTTCCTAAGGTAAAATTCTCTATTGTTAATGATGATATTCCGTTGACCTTGCTAGTGACTTCCCTTGGAATCAAGTATAATTTCAAAATCTGCATCAGCTGAAAATGATAGGCCATGTAGTAATGTTCGTGTCCAGTCTTCATCTAAAAGAGAAGTAAGAACTGCCCTTTTGCTTAGCAGACATTAATGATATTATTCCACTCAGCATTGCATAACCTTTAAATTTATGCCACCAATCATCGAACTCCTTCAAAGAGACTGACAATGAGAGGTGATGTGCAAGTGTGGTACTATGAGGATTTTCATAACGGCGCTGAGCATCACTTTGCGTAATTTCAGTACCTCCATTTCGTTGGCAGTTTTCATTGGCAATTCCATTTTAAGCTCTCATCATAACTCCCAACATCATAGCTAAACGTTCTTCTCTCTTCTGAGCCATATTTGCTTGCTTCGCCAGTAGCTCTGTCAATTTTTCTAGTTGCTCTTCTATCGTGTCAATTAAATTTTGAGCTCTGAATCTCTTCTGACTAAGACCATTCCACCAGTAGAACACATTCTACTCACTGCACCATGTTTAATCTCTTGTAGGCGGGCAAAGAAACATGATCAAATATGTCTCTTAAATAAGAGGTTACTATACAAACTGACGGCTAAACAGACTAACAATATTTGTTACCTACATATAAAAGAAAACCATTTACAAAACTCCCGATTATTTATTTACATATGAAACAAATTACCTTTTTCGCCTATCTCAAGCCTCCTTGTTGACGCAGAAGAATTACCTTTAGACCCTTACCAGAAGTCTTCTATTGTTCAGAACTGGTTTAGGTTACAGAGACTTTCTAATTCTTGTCCAAACAACCCATTATATAACTGTCAAACAAATAAACATAGACATTAGAAGGTACTGAATACTTACTTACAGTTGTACTCAACTCGGAAGGCACGTGTCTCATCTTACCAAAACCGAGACTGAGCAGTCTTGTGGCTCTGTGCCAAATCATATCCACACCAAGCACCCATAGGGGCACATTGAACGCCCGACAGTCCCGCTGTCCAGGCATCCACTCTCCAACTAATCACCTCCCCTCAGTGACAGTCACGTCACCACAATGGCCACGTATGTCCTGAGAATACCCTAGTGGTAGGCCGTATAAGCTGAGTCTGTTTTGTCATGAATCAACCCACAGACCAACGGACTGCCCTTACTATGCTAACCAAAATAAACACAAAGTCAATATACAGCAACATGCTTGTTGCACCAAATGCGGTGCCACTGACGACCACACCAGTGATTGTAACACTTCAATTGTCTGGCAGTGGTGCAAGCAAGCTCACATTCTACCCCTGTGTCCTAATCTTACAAGAGACTCATTTAGGATCACACCCATCACCCAGAACTCCACTCTGACCTGGCCCATACACGGATATGGCCAATGTGTGCACACTTTTCCTTGATTCAGGAAACCAGCTCACTTTCATCTCGCCCACTCTAGCTAACCACGTTGGTCTCTGACCCCTACCTCCTGAGTCCCTGGTACTCACCTTCTTCACTGTCAAGGAACTTGTTCAGGAGTACACAGTAATCAAAGGTATCCATCTGTCTAGGACAGTATCGCTGCACTGACTATGCTCCCGTCCCCCCTTTAACCAACAAATTTCTAAAGTCCCAGCAATCACCATATGAAGTGCCGTAATGTCAAATTTGCGGACACCAAGATATGCCATGATATGCTCAGTGGAATTGACCTCATTATTGTGGCCGACCATTACGCCTATTTTGCCAGGCAGTCTCACTTTGTTGTCAATGTCAAATTCCTTACGTGTTCCCTGGGAGCCATTATCTTTAGCGCATTACCCACCAGGACTCATTCCTGCATAGAAGACATTCAAATAAGACACAGCTCCTTCACTGTGCACAACGTAGCAGTGACACTGCCCCATCGGCCACCCAGCCATCTACTTCCCAACTTGCCTCTTGAGCGGCCACCTAGTCCTCTGAACCTACCTAGCATGCTCATTGTCCTGACCTGCCAAGAGTTTTTCCACCTTGATCGGCGACTAGCTCTCTACCCTCTAACCAGCTGCCATGCTGTACTGACCACCCGACATCTACGTCACCTGAGCAGCCACCTAATTCTCTGAACTCTGCTAAATTAGCTCATTGTTTTGTCCCACCAACAGCTGTCAATTAGCTCTCTAACCTCTAACCAGCTTCCACGTCGTTTGAGTGGACACATGAACTCAGCCCAGGTCAAAGAATTAAAGGTCACTCATGAATGGCAGAGGCAAAAGACAGTAATATTCCTCTATCAAGCAGGACAACGCCTTAGAGACTGAGCATATTACATATGATCAGCGCCCAAGCCACCTCTCAATCCAAGCTAGGACCAAGAAGGGTTAGGCAATGGTTGCTAACGACTCAGCAGATAGACCTATAGAGTCCCCCAAAAAGCCCCCAGCCTTAGCTCACAAGGATGATGATGTTTCATTTCTCTAACCAGCCAACAGTCATGCCTTTTCGGGCCCCAACTAGCTCTTTGCCTTCTAGCCAGCATTTGTGCCACAGCCGCCAACTAGCTCTCTACCTTCTATCCTCCCTTTAGCAGAGTTGAATATCCGGCGGGCAAGCCACCTGAGCCGTCACTTAACCCTTAATACCACATGCAATTGCTCCACTGTACTGACCCTCAACCAGTCAGGCTGCTATGGCTGCCAGCCATCCTGCTGTTCCACCTAACCACCATGCAGCTTTGCAAACTCAGATCCTTCAGTAGGAAGCAGAATTCACTGAGGAAGAGGATGAGAAGAGAAACTCCTCCCCTACCCTTTTCCTTAGTTGTCCCTTCCTGTTGGCAAGATGTTCAAAATGTTACAGATATTCCAAAGAAATTCTAGAGATAGGAGCCCACAAAATAAGTATTGTATAATTTAAAATTAGAATAAGTGGGCTACTAACAAAATTGCATTCTTAATCAATAGATAATTTGGTTTACACCAAACTGCATGTCTATTATATTTAGCCCTTTATATCCGTTTTAGCACCAAAATGAATAACTTTTTAATCTCTCTCTCTTTAAGCATGTTGCATTTTGATATTAATAATAATATTGCTAATTGACAGGTTAACTGACCACCTTGCTGAAATAAGATTGCTTTCTCAAGTACCGCCCAAATCTAAAATCCCAAGAGCGAGTAATGCATCTTAGAATAAGACCTTTTGCCACATAAAATGACCATCCATTGAGGCTGGCTGAGTGCTTATCCTCTGGCATATACTATTAAACCTAATTGAAAAAACGCATGTTGATAAGCCACTCGCATTCTCAAGACTGCCCGCTAATGCTTCAATAAAATCCCTACCCTTCTCAAAAGCCCAATCCTTTAACACAGTTTTTCCCATATAAATTTTCACCCTACCTTTGACTATACCTGATTAGCTACTTGTACACGAGGCCATCTGCTAATACTTAAATTAAATCCCTACTCTTTTCAAGGATGAAATCCTTTGACACAGTTTATCTCCTGTAAATTTCTACCTGACTCTTGACCATGCCAGATTAATACGAAATAATCTAGTTCTCTCAAGTAAAGGATTAAGAACATCTTCAACCTTTTCCCTATTCATAATCGGATTACCATTGTTCTGACAGTTGCATTCCCTTAAGTTAAATTTCCTAACTCGTAGCTTTAAATCTTAGCACCCTCCTCTCTTGGCATTTCTACCCAATTGTGTCCACTCTTAACGGTCAGGACATCCTTTTGTTCGGTGTGCCCAATGAAGGTATCTATGGGCGAACCTCACAACTTCCTCCTGCAGATACTGAGACAGAAGATACTGCCCTTTGGCTATGAAGTAAGAAACAGTTTAAGACCCAAGAAGAAAAGACCAGCCCTTACTGAGAGTGGGGAACTCGCTCAATATTACTACAGTGGTTACCAGAAATCTAATTTATCATAACTCTGTGAAATTGATTGTGCATCTGGGAAAAATCTAAGAAGAATAAGTCAACCTTCCATTCAACAATACTTCGGTGATTACCAGAAACTTGATTTACCATGTTTCTCTGAGAATTTTACTGTGATCTGTGAATGATTTAATAAGAATAAGTTGTTATTATGCATATTCCTGACCTAATGAAAGAATGACCTTCTATTCTGAAAACTCTCCACCATTGGTAATTCTATGGTTAATATAGAAGTTGATCCTTCATATATCCTCTGTTTTATTGACCCATCAAAGTTAGAGGACCGACCCTGAGTGTACACGTTAGAAGATATACGATGATCAATGGGCTGTTGTATTTAGTCTCTCGCTTTTTATAGTGTGGTAAAACAATTACCGTCTTTCTATGAGCCTCGGTGCCAGTCCTCAAGGAGGAGGTGCTTGAATAAATCCATCGCAATACAGTAATCATAACAATTTGGATAAGTTCATAGATATTGATGTAAATGAAATGTAACGACCCTTGACTTCCATGTTGGTAGATGTCTAATTGCAAATATTACTGATAAATGTTCAAAAAGAACATTTGGTAGATAATAAATACGAGAGAGAAAAGCATTACAGTATCATGGAGTATTTAGTTCTCTCTCTCTCTCTCTCTCTCTCTCTCTCTCTCTCTCTCTCTCTCTCTCTTGCATCAAACAAGCAATATAATCATGTTATTTAAATGCATTGCTGTCGTAATAACCTAGTTCAGAGGATGTCTTTGGATGAGGCCTTTAGTATCAACATCCTCCACCAATTATTTCAGTGAAACCAACGGTCAAAGTTGTCTATATTCTATAGCATTTCAAGTTCCTTGAACAACCAATATACTCTCCTATATCACCGAACTTCAAAGTTTCCTTCAATTTGCCTGACTGTATTTAATATTCTAAACATTTGGTAATTTCAATTTACGAATTTCCTGTGTTTTTTTTCTTTAATCTGTTGACCATTTCCACTAAACCTTTTCGAAAGTTTTTGTATTGCCTGATTCTTTCCGCGGTCACGAATCATTCGTCCTTGTAGCTTTTATTCTAGCGTCTTTTCCTTATTTCATTTTCTTTCTTTCTTTTCTACCACCATCCACAAACAGGTGTGTTTTATTTTCATTATTGAAACAGGAAATTTTATATGATTAAATATCATTAATGAGGAGCGTAAAACTGCCTTATTCCATAACTTCTCTTAGTGTTCCATTGTCTTATGATATTGAGTTTAATCATACAAAAAGACTTACTTTTTATAGAGTTTAAAGTCCTGATATTTTAGAATGAAATTTAAAAAGAAAATAGTTCAATATGATTTGAATATCTTATGCATTCATGTAATCTTAATGTTGGCCAGCATTGACTATTTAGACTTTATATAGAATTATTAGGGTAGGGTTATGGTAGCGTAGTGAAATCTTCAACGACTCCAATTCTATGGATGATGGTTTTGGGACACCATAGGTCCTCAGTGGCAAGTGAATGGTCCCCTCTGCCCTTAGGGGCCCATTTCACACACCGGTACTACCTGCAGGTCTTCGGTTTGGGGCGGAGCGTCAGTGGCCGGACGACCGAAATTGTACCCATACATTATGCAGGCGGCCTGACTCCTGAGTGAAATAAGGTTAGTATACTCCGGGCCGGCATTGGGAAAGGTGTCATCAGAGAGGGAGCTGCAGATTCTAGATCTTTGTATTGTAGCTTACAAGAAACGTAAGCAGCGGAAAAGGAGGAAAGGGGTTTGGATGAAGGAATAGCTAGCAAGAAAAAAAAAAAAAGGAGAGAGAGAGAGAGAGAGAGAGAGAGAGAGAGAGAGAGAGAGAGAGAGAGAGAGTACTATCACACACAAACCTGTTGTCATATTTAGTGTGGGAACCTCATGATTTATTTAATTATCTACGAATGGATGACCATACATTTCGCAAGCTTTTAGACCTTGTGGCACCACATACAGAGGAAAAACACTTGCATGAGATGAGCTTTCTCTTGTATTACCAGATTTCAAGATAAACAATCTGAGGCACTCTTGAATCTCTCAACCTAGAAAAATTTATGCCCATATATTATATAAATACACCCTGATGAACATATACAAATCTAGACACGTATCGAAAAACAGTAAGAATTTTAATGGGATATGAAGAACCGAGATTAGGAAAATTAATATTTAATGCAAATTACGAGAAAAAACTAAAGAAAACGAGACTAACTTGGAAAAGTAGTAATCAATATTTATGAAACAAATCAACTTTTTCATATGAAAAACATGTCTGTAAAATTCTTTGCAATGATAATTTATATTATATTCATAGGGTAAAATAGGTTATATAGTCGACTCATGTAACTTATTCCTCTTGTTTGTCCATTGAACAGTCATCATAGAACCACATTTGCATTATGAACAGGAAAACTGATTAGATATTCACACGAAATGGATCTCTCAAAATACTGTTCCTTGAAGTCTAACTGCTGAAGGATGGAAAACTATCTTTCATGACACATCTTGGTCACCCATTCAGCGCGCTTGTTCCGCATTTCTTGATCAAGGAGGATTGTAATAGTTCACTACAGGCAAAAAAGAATGTTGCCGTAAAGTTTTAAACCTTTGTCTTTTAACACTACACAAGAAGATTGTATCTATCCCCCTACTGGAGGTACATCTAATAACATCCATGAAAAGACACAAAAACTTTTTAAATCAAACCATTGTTCTCTAGTCTTGGGTAATGCCATAGTCTCTGTTGATGTTCTTCCACTGTCTTTGGTTAGAGATCTCTAGCTTGAGGGTACATACGTGCACACTATTCTACCTTGTTTCTCTTCCTCTTTCTATTTTGAAGTTTATATCCTCTTGTTATTTTCAAGTTTTTTTATAGTTTACATATGAAAGATTTATTTTAATGCTGTTATTGGTCTTAAACTCTTTGTAGTTTTTATTTATTTTCTTTCCTCACTGGGACATTTTCACTTTTGGAGCGATTGGACTTATAGCATCATGCTTTTCCAACTAGGGTTGTAGCTTAGCTTGTAATAATAATAATAATAATAATAATAATAATAACAGTAGTAGTAATACAGGTGTACAATCGTTTGAATTGGATGATAGGAAGCAGTATGAAAGGCCATGGCTAGTTATGCTGCTATCTTATTTTCTTTATCTGTTTTTCTTGATAATGAAGATTCTTGTGTTTTTTCTTGACCACGATGTTTGTTATTTTATCATCTTTTGAAGTGGAGGAAATGCTTTATGTGTGTTTTGCCGAATCAATGTGTCACGTGATATCATTCTTCCCACCATGTTCAATACTGAAATTACAATGGCATCAACCACAGGTTGCTTCAAAGCAATTCCTTCGTTGTTTAATAAATGTCCACTCGCTGGGATGTTCATCAAGAAATTTACATTTACGTTTTGAAATCATGGTCTGGATACAATTAGTTTTGAAAGGAAAAAATTACAGGCTGTAGAAAGTAGTAATGGCACTCTGGTATGCAGGGTTAGAATGAAATGCCACAGTATATCACCACTCAATAGTCCGCTCTCACCTGGTATCAACCAATTTAATAAGTTGCAAACGCGTTTGGCTGCTTTATGGAAACACAGTAAACCTTTAGTAAAATGTTTTTGTTATCCAATTTATATTATCATCATCGTAATTTCAAGAAAGAATCACTATTTTACGTTACATCATGAGCTAAGGATTTTAATTTGTTAATATTTTTTCTATTTATTATATATTTTTTTCCATGATGAACTAAATGCGATACAAAGGGGCATCCCATGAGGGTCTAGTCATTTGACAAGGGACAAAATTTGGAACATGTCTCACAAAATCGCGACGTCTGGCAACCCTAGCTTCTGTATATCATCAAGGGATAGACTTGTATACATCAATGAATTCGTTCCACAATCTTTTATTTACAAAGATGACTGACATAGTGCTCGCCTACTAAATGGATTCTTCTACTGCGACTTTTAACCATAGCCTGAGGAAAAGCCTTCAGGCCACGTCAAAAACACCTCACATACATTCAGGCCTGCTCGAACAGGTCTCGAGCTGTTAGGTCGCCTGTCAGTTCGAACCTTACGAATAAAATCACGCCATACACGCAACGATACAGTTAAACGGCGCCCACAACGTTCTCACCTGAAGGCTGCAACTGAGCGTGAATGGGGGCCCTTGAGTCAGGGGAGGGAAGCAGGGAGGGTGGGGTCACTGGTGCTTGAAGATGGATACTCATTATATGTGAAATGTTCCATCTTCTTGAATTTGTTTCTGGGCATTGTCTCTTGCCTCTTCCTCTTATGAGCGACCTTTAACCTTTCATCCAGATAAACCCTTTTGAAAATCATTGAGAATCTACAATATCAACGTAACCGCCATCACAAAATAACAGTGTTGTTTGGAATCCTATTCATTTAGTTTATAACACAAAGCAATCAATATCTTCTAATAGTTTGATGAACATCCAAATCCATTTTCATATATTTTTTTTTTTTTTCAGATATTTTCGTTTCCTCTAATTATCCATTTTTGGTTTATTCTTAATTTACAAAGAAGCATTTAGTTACTTACATTAAAAATTCCCATCAACAGAAATTAAGAGAAAAAGATAATTAGATAATATAATTACTCGATAGAAATGTTCATACCAGGGTATTTTTGTTGGGAATCCTTCAAAGATTTAGCATACCTCCACTATGACCGGAAGTATTAAGAAATAATTAGAAATGTTAGATGAAAAAAATGGTGCAATTTTGAACAGACTTTAGACGAATGTGTATATGATTCATTGTTCATTTTAACTATATCTTTACATGGCTCCCCAAAAAGCGCATTCACGCACAAACAGATTTGTGCAAAGT
>NC_090751.1:50114469-50134469 GCF_036898095.1 Palaemon carinicauda
GAAGATATACTTCCAAGAACTGCCCAATTAGCTCTAAAACCAACCAATCTAGGAGCATAAAACCATATAAAATAGACTTATTACACCTATAACTATATAACTATAAAAAAGGACTCAATGACAAATATACATAGTCACTCGCAGGACACGACGACCACCTATCCAGAGCAGCAACCCACAGAGCAGACAAATCAATCGGTCACCAGTAACTGAACATATAAGCCCTCATTAAAGCGGTTTTTTTTTCTTAAAAAAACCATTTTGAACAAAGCGAAAAATCCAATTTCGGATGAGATAGCCGTGTCGTTCCGATGGAAGGTTACTTTAGGTAGCTTTTTAAGGGATATTTGCTAAAGTGATACTTCCGGTGAAATAACCGAAGGTCTCCTGAATTCTAACTCCTGGCACTATTTATCCTTAATAGAAATTTAAGGATATCACATAATTTCAGGGGACATATTTTTAGATACCACACATAGCAATCTTCACCCTGAATAGATTTAAATCTTTGAGGGGGAAGAGTGGCGAACAAAAGGGGAGCCGTTATCTAGGTCCCTGGTGGACATCCTATCCGCTTTACTACTGGCCTCCATTCCTTTCCCGTATTTAAGCAGGAATAGCCGCAGATAGAGTAGTTTCGGGTAGGGTCAGGAAAAAGGGTGGGTGCATCAGGACGACATGGCTGACTAACCCAAAAATAGATTTTTCGCTTTGGTCAAAATCGTTTTTTTTGGGCTCGGCCATGTCGACCTGATGGAAGCTTACCAGAAAATTAACTTGAAAGTACTATATATGTGGGTTTGTGAAAGTGCCTTTTACTTTGAATGGGTTCCTTTTCTGGTCTGATAGACCTGTATATGACATTACCGTTATCTGTCATAGCCAAAAATCCTGGAACTAGTTTAGGGCTTCCTGTCCCCTACAGGGAAAGTGTCGGCTTTGACTATGAGGATTCAAAGTTCTTATATCCGTAAGAACAAAAGGGAGACTCTCTAAAGGTTACCTTTCATGCTTTGAACATCTATGCTGATTCAAGCATTCTATTTAGGCCTATAGGAATAGAGTAAAACTCTCAGCTGCTTTATTCTTACCAACCGAGGATAAAATAAGAGTCAGCTACATTTTTTATATTTTTGTTCTAAAAATGAATTATGAAATATAGATATAACAAAGTAAAAATGTGACCTTGCATTGGTAAAGATCATGGTTATATATATTTTTGACCTGTAAGGGAAGAATATACATATATGAATTAATTATTAGATTAATGCCACACAATGTGAATGTGGAACCAAATCTGTCTAGTTTCTCACAGATGTTGGAGATGCGTCAACACAGTGTTCAAATGTCCACACGGCACTGGTGTTATTGGTCAGAATCTGCACCTGTATAGTTCAGTCTATTAATCACAGTAATGATTTGCACTAGATGGCATTAATACCTATTCACCTGAAGCACTGTTGAGTCCCGAAACAGTCCACTGTTCATCGCAGCACTAGACGGCGGGTTTTATGACACTACCTGTCACCACCACAAAGTGTTTTATTTCATGTACTTTCTTTGCATGATGTTTATAGAAGACCCTGGATGATGATTTCCACCCCGTATGTGAGCGGAGCCTCTCAAAGTCCATGTGTTGAAAGAAATTCAACAAAGAAGTAACTTTCCTTGGATCGTGTCCTGCTGGTGTGCTGTCAGGATCCACTCTGCGAATAAAGTAGGAGAGCTTTGCTCTCAGTTGTCTTAGGGATCGATTTGATCCTGAGGTTTCGCCACGGAAGAGCTGTCCTTCCGTTAAGTCTGAAGTTCTTCGAAAATAAAACTTCAGACACTCTACTGGGCATAGAGAGACATCTTCTTTCAGTGGGCAGATTCTCCGAAGACTCCACCTCTTGGTGGGCAGCTCGTTCTTGGCAAGAAAGGCAGGGTAAGGGAAAAGATTAAGTTCTCCTATGTCTAGGAACTGGATATGACCTTTTCTGGATAAGGCCACTATTTCACTAAATCTAGCCCCTGAGGCTGCATGCTTTTGGTATCTTATTGAAGATTTCACTTATGAGGTCCATCTCAAAGGCGTACAGAAGAGGTCTTTTTAGAGCTGACTTACATGCGGTTATCGTATTGGAAGCCAGGCCTTATTCAAGCAGGTAGAAGAAGAAAGAGAGACAGAAATCTATCAATATTTCTGTTGGTTTCCTTGTTTTCACAAAGGACACCCATTTCTTCCAAGATGATTCGTATTGTCTCATAGTTGAACTTGACTTATACTCTTCAATGAAGTGGATTTTGTCCTTCGAGATCCCAAACTTTTTGTTTGCTATTATGGCGAGAAAATCATGAGATATAGGTTGTTGGTTCTCGAGGATGAAGCGTAAAAACTCGACTTCTGAACCAGTTGGGATAAAACTGGCTTCAGTTTTAATTCTACAACTAGAGGGAACCAATTACTTTTAGGCCATTTGGTGGCCACTACTGCAGCTGTCCCTCTGAAGGATCTTAGCTTGTCTAGAACTTTTAGCAAGAGATTGGTCGGTGGAAACAGGTAAATCCAATTCCATCTGTTCCAGTCGAGAGAGAGGGCATCTATCGCTTCAGGTTGAGGGTCCATGTAAGGGCTACGTAACGAGGTAGTTTCTTGTCGTCGCTCGTCGCGAAGAGGTCGATCTGCAGTTCCTGGACTTTTTCCGAGATGAAGGAGAATGAGTCTGCATCTAGGGACCATTCTGTCTCTATCGGCTTGCGCGTGGATAGAGCATACGCCGTCACATTGCGGAACCCTTGAAGGTGAACTGCTGATAAGTGCCATCCTCTCGAGATGGCTAACATCACATGATTGATGTGAGGTGATCTCGAGCCTTATTAATTTAAACATTTTACTATGACTTCACTGTCCAGGACCAGTCTGATGTGGATTGCTCTGCGAGGGGATAGCTTCTTCAACGTAAGGAAGACTTCCATGGCCTCCAAGATGTTGTTGTGAAAAGTTCTGAACTGGTGCGACCAATTCCCTTGCACTTTTCTTTCGTGAGAATGGCCTCCCCATCCTTCCAGGGAGGCGTCCGTGTGTATCACCACTGATGGATGTTGTGGTTGCAGGGGAATTGTCCGTCCTAGGCTCTTGGCTGTTTACAACGGCCTTAGTGGCGTGCGCAATCCGGTCGGGGTGAACCTTAGTTGATCTCTTTGAGCGTTTGATGAGTATCTTCTCCAGACTCCTGACTCATCCTTTGGCCGTGCTTTTAGCACTGGGTTTGTCACTGCTGTAAACTGGAGTCAGCCCAATACTCTTTCCTGTTGGCGTCTTGAATTCCTCTTGTACCGGATTACTCTCTTGACAGCTCCCGCTATCTCTCTCCTCTTCTTGAATGGAATAAAAGGGTGGTGTGACTTTAAGTTCCACTGGATTTCTAACCGTTGGAACTTCTGAACTGGTGGAAGGCGAGACTTCATGTGATTGATCTGAATCTCAGGTGCTCAAGGAACTGGATCACCTGACCGGCCACTTGCAGACAAGTAGTCTTGGATGCTGCCCACAACAGTCAATCGTCTAGATATGCTACTACTTGAACTCCCTCGGAGCGTAGCTGCTGGACGATTGTATCTGTTAGCTTGGTGAACAACCTTGGGGCTCTGTTTAGTCCAAAGGGGATCGCTCTGAAGACAAATTTTGTCTTCTCTAGCAGGAATCATAGGTAGGAGGAGAGGGGACGGCTGACTGGTAGGTGCCATTAAGCATCTGCCAGGTCTATTGAGACTGTGTACGCCCCTTTGGGTAGAAAGGTCCATATGTGCTGCAAGATAAATATTCGGAACTTGTTGTTCTCGATGAACTTGTTTAGTGGAGACAAGTCTAGAATGACTCTGATTTTTTCTGAGTCTTCCTTGGGAACACAAAACAGCCTTCCCTGGAATTTGATGGACTTCACTTTCTTTATTACCTTCTTGTTCAAGAGTTCTGAGGTATATTCTTCAAACAAGGGGGTGGAGTGTTGGAAGAATTATGGAAAAGGGGGTTGGAATTTCATTCCATCTCCACCCGAGTCCATTCGTGATTAGGCTGTGGGCCAAGGGATCGAAAGTCCAGGCATCCCGAAAGTAGAAAAGTTTGCCCCCTACCTGAAACCCCTCATTGCTTAAGGGTTCCAGAAGATCTGTTTCCGTGACCGCATCTTCCTCTGCCCTGAAGGGGGTTTCCAGAGGAACCTCTTCTTCGGCCTTTACCTTTGTAAAGCCGAAAGGTGGTTGAGTGCCTCTCAAAACTTGGGTTAAACGCTGGTGACTGAGCTACCAGCTGTTGAGGGACCATCTGGAAGGTGGATTGAAGCTTGGCTACCATTTGTGGCACCGTGGCCATGGTCACCGCCGGAAGTGGTGCCGGTCTACATTGTCTCCTTGCCTTCTTGTTCTTTGGCTGGGGACCTCCATCTGAGGATGACTTCCTCGACATGCCCCACTTTTGAAGAAGGTTCCTATTCTCTATGGCTGCTTTGGCGATGATTTTTTGGACCAATTCCTGTGGGAAAAGGTCCTTTCCCCAGATGCACGATGAAATCAGTATTCTTGGCTCGCTTTTCACCGTTTTGCGGCAAACACATACTCTCTAGAGGTCCTCCTTGACCTGATGAATGCATATAAATCCTTCACAAGGGTACCTATATGAGACTTAGCTAAGACGAAGTAAATCTCTGGGGTGTCCTGTAGGCCTGCACACATCTCCAAACAGTTCTGATGAGACAGAGAAGCGGCAAGTCTTTCTTTCGTCTCCTGTTCCTTTCTCAAAATATGATCTGGCAACTTTAGAAAGTTCTTGTTGAACTGTTGGCCTGCTATCTCGGGATAAAACTTGGAGACGGAGAAGGTTAGATGTACATCTTTCCACTTCTCCTCACAGGTAGGCATAACTAGAGAGTATGGCTTCCATTCCTCTAGGATTGGGCAGGGTTTGCCCTCATCGACTGCTTTAATGACACATTCGAGGGCTTTCTCCAAAAAGGGGAAAGCTCTGAAGGAAGGAGCAATAAAGGTTGGATGCCTCTTCTACAGTGATGAGACTTTGGAGTTGGTGTATCTGCCTCCTTTCAGGGTCTTGGTAAGGATGGCCTGTGCCTTGTCATGTTCAAAGACAATGACTTCCTTTAATACCGTCTTCTCACTGGATGTAGGTTCATTTCACAGATTCATATAACAATCTGGGTAGGCAGAAAAGCTGGGCCAGAATTTAAGATCTTCAAGTGGCTTGGCCCTCAACTTCTCGGAAATGAATAACTTCCCAGTCATCATGGGCATGTGGTCCGTATACCTCCAGGGGTTGATTTCGGAGCAGTGAGGGAGGACTGATACTTTAAGGGTTTAGTAGAGCCACTGGAAGTTCCAGGGCGGTTCCCTTCTTGTACGTCTGTCTTCGTCTGTTGGATGGCCTGTTTCATCTCCTCCTGTTCCTTCCGGAGCACTTGCAACAGCTGCTGGATCGACGATAGGAGCGCCTCGCTCTTCTCGACCTGTGTAGTCGGTTGGGGAGTTGGTGTTGAAGAGGTTGACGGGATAGGTTGATATGCCGTCACAGTGAACTGGGGGTCCTCAGTCACTGTCGAATAGGATCCTGACTCCTCCATTGTAGGTTGAACCACGTTCTCTTCAGGGCCTTCTTGAAGTAGGTCTTGTTCAGTGATGGTAGACTCTTCCGACATCTGTTCTTGGTGGATGTCTATGCCTTCGAGGGCCTTGTGGATGTCTGCTTCGATCTTCAGTTGGATGAAGATGATGGACTTGTTCCATGGGCACTAGTAATACCATACTAGGGTGAGCCTTAGGGAACAGAAGGCACCTGAGAGATTCATTAGGTAGGTATGGTCCCGGAGAGTTCTTCTAGAACCCTTTTACCGACCTTCAAAGTGTTTCCCTTGCTGTATCCCTTGACTCCGTGGTGTCAGGGATTTCTTCTCGAAAGCCGTTGGTCAGCAAGGTCGAGCAGTTGGAGCAACCCTTCGGGTCCCAGTACTTCAGGGATCCAGATACGATGCAGCAGGGGGGCATGAGACTTGCACGACGTATGCCCAAAAAAATCCTTACACTTGTGGTTGCAGAACACAACTGCACACATCACCATTGGCTCCTCCTATTAAGGACAAGGATTTGATGAGTATTCAGTTGTTTATATCATTGATATAAATACATACTTTTAATAGTAACATTTACCATTGTAATTAATAACTTAGGACAGTAAGGTAATAAGGAAATATGAAAGACACTTATCTATGTTTCCTCTCCCAGGCAATCACTGAGACCTCCGTCAATAGTAATATTTAGATTATCTATAAAGAAGAATACAGGGTGGAATGACTCTAGTACTTAGAGATGGGGTTAGTAGATATTTATACTAACTTCTCCACCTGTAGTATATTATTATTGGTCGGTGTTTTATATGGTTCCAGATGATCAAAGGATTCATCTGGGTGTTGAGTGATTACTCAACCTCTACATGTTATGTGGAACCAACAATAGACTGTGATAGGATACACAGAGTATGTTAGAAATTACTTGTACTACTGTATTGTTGTATACTGTAGTTTTACTGGTACACTACCGGGGTTAGGCTAGTACCTGGCGGGACTAATTGATAGAGAGAGAGAAAGAATGGAAAGGAGGGTTTCCTATTATTATGGTTTAGCACATTAACTGGAAGTGTAGGAGGACTATCCTGCCACCTACTGTCTCCTTGCCAGAATGAGAGTTCTAATGGAAGGGGAGAAATCCATCTGATTCTAACTTCCATCCATCCACAAAGAATTGTGGATGGCAGACCAAGAGAGGACTGAAGATTTCTCAACGGTATGTTGGGTTTCCCACCGGCAGTTGTCAGGGCCGGCTCAGTCTTTCCCCCCAGGGCATTCACTTACAGTGAAGGAAGGACATAATGGGTAAAGTTACGTAGGCGGGTACCAAACCGCTGCTGGTAGGATCCCAGCCGTTAACAAAGTCAACCCGGCAAGCCGGTATGACTGTCTGAGTACCAAGGAAAGAATTTTTTGACGGCTAAGCCGACACTAAAGGACAGAAGGGCGTGGGGAAAGGGTCTTATAGTTCATAGGAGAGAGAGGTGGCGGCAGGTGTGCCGCCTACCTCCGACCGTGAACTAAGGATGCATGGCTTCCTGTGCCGAAGACGTCGTAGGTGTCAGAGGAACAAATATTCCTCCTTTCAGTGACATTGTCGGCTGCAAGACAGGGCACCCGGAATTACCATCTAATCTCAAAGGCTGAATACTCGGCAGCAAAGAAGAAAGACGGTGTTATTACTATCTAGGTCAAGCCGGAGTTCTATTCAACCGCTATGACGAAAGATAGAGGTTGTCGCCTGTAATGGCGGCCGCTCAGGGATGTAGGAAGGGTTTAGCCTCTTTTCTCTAAAAGAGAATATATATCGAACCTTATCCATAAATTTTAGGGAAGGTATGTCCCCATTCAAATTAATAAGGAACAAAAGGGCGAGGTTAAACATGGGGAATGGGTTTACTAACATATACATATACGAGTTAGGCTAGCTTAACACTGCTGGGGACCGCGGCCATGGTTGGTACTGGCGGGGCCCCCGGCGTATACGGAAAGTAAAGTCATATTTAGGAAGAGGAATAAAATAATATTGTATGCACGATCTTCACTAGTATAATTTGCCCAACTAGCTAAATTTATAGCTAAATACCGGGAATTTCGCTCTACTGACTAAATAAAATGCAATAATAATGTGCGACAGCGGTCGTAAAATGGCCGACTCCGGTTCTTGGCTACGCTCAACCAAACACACTTAAATTACACGAATCTAACTGTGAGAAGGGAGCCTAAAATTATACATAGGAACGAATAAATACTCAACTTTCCAGAGGATGAAGATGATGGAGATTGCATTATTAATATTCCTGTAATCAGTAACCATGAAAAGGTTGGGAGTGCACTTAGCTAAAATGCTACAGAAAAAGGAATGACGGCCGGTAGTCGTGCAGATAGGAGGTACACCGGGTACCTAGATAACGGCTTCCCTTTCGTTCGCTACTCTTCCCCCTCAAAGACTTAAATCTATTCGAGGTGAAAATTGCTATTTCGTATGTAGAAATAAATCCCCTGATATTATGCGATATCCTTAAATTTCTATTATGGATAAATCGCGCCAGTGGTTAGAATTCTGGAGACCTTCGGTTAATTCTCTGGGAGTATCACTGTAGCAAATATCCCTTAGAACGCTACCTAAAGGAACCTTTCATCAGGACGACATGGCCGAACCCAAAAATGTACAAAGACTCCAAGTTATGACGCTACTATGTCTGTCTATAATTTTGAATTTTTTTTCTTAGAAAAGGCATGGCCAGATCTAAATGAGTGGCACAAGTAGCTGAAATTAGTTTCTTATTTAAAGGTATATTGATTCGAACTGATCTCACCATGTGTTCCGAAATCGTATGATGAACCTGTCTAGATGTGCTTCCAGTTACTTTAAACTGCCCCATTTTTGTATAATCTTTTATAGACATTTCTTAGCATTTGAAAACTTATATTTATACCTTGACAAGGAAGTTTCACATGGTGATCATGGATATGGCTTTAAACAAACCATACAAGACATCGTATACAGGACAGTCTATAATTTCAAACGTCAGAAAGTTGTTTCCCCAATTTTTTCCTAAAATGGATATTGAAATCTTGAGAAATCTGGGTAATCTCTCAACTATAATTATTTTTGGGCTCGGCCATGTCATCCTGATAGAAGGTTCCTTTAGTTAGCCATTCTAAGGGATATTTGCTACAGTGATACTCCCAGAGAAATAAGCTAAAAGTTTCCAGAATTCTAACATCTGGCGTGATTCATCCATAATATTGTATAGCTTTAAGTATGTCGCATAAAATCAGGGGACGTATTTTTAGATACAACACATAGGAATCTTCACCCCGAACATATTTAACTCTTAAAGGGGGAAGAGTGGTGAACGAAAGGGAAGCCGTTTTCTAGATACCCGGTGGACCTCCTTTGCGTACTACCGCCGGCCGTCATTCCTTGTTCTGTAGCATTTCAGCTAAGTGCGCTCCCAGTGTTTGTTACGAATTTTGTAATATTAATCAGGCCATCTCCATCTTCTTCATCCTCTGAAAATTTAGTTGTTTATTCTTTCCTTTGTATACTTTTAAGCTCCCTTCTCAAGGTTAAATTTGTATAATTTAAGTATGTTTGGTTGAGCATAGCCACAAACGGAGGCGGCAGTTTTAAGACCGCTGTCGCATATTATAATTGCATTTTATTTAGTTAGTTGAGCGACATTCCTGATATTTAGCTATAAATTAAGCTAGTTATGCAAATTATACTGGAGAAGATCGTGCATACGATATTATTCTATTCCTCTTCCTAGATGTGACTCTACTTTTCGTTTACGGCGGGGGCCCCAGGGGTACCAAACATATCAGTGGTCCACACTGGAATTATGCTAGCATAACTCGTATATCTATACATTTGTAAAGTAATTCCCCATGTTTAACCTCACCTATCGTCCCTTATTAATTTGGATGGAGACATATATCCCCTAGAATTTATGGATAAGGTTCGATATATATTCTCTTAGAGAAAAGAGGCTAAATCCTCCCTCTCTCCCTGAGCCTCCACCATTACAGGTGGCAATCTCTATCTTTCGTCATTTCCGTTGAGTTGAAATTCGGTTTGACCTAGATAGTAATAACACTGTCTTTCTTTTTCTTCCGCCGAGTACTCCGGCTTTGATGTTAGAGGGTAATTCAAGGTGCCCTGTCTTGCAGCCGACAATGTCGCCGACAGGGAAATTTTTGTTCCTCTACCGCCCACGAAGTCATCAGCACAGAAAGCCATGCTTCCTTAGTTTATGGTCAAAGGTAGGCGGCATACTTGCCACCGTCTTTCTCCCATGTTAACTATAAGACCCTTCCCCCACCGTCCTCTGTTTTTTAGTGTCAGCCTACCCGTCACAACATTCTTTCACCGGGCCTCTGACAGTATCCCGGCTTGCCGGGTTGACTGGGTTGCCGGCCGGGACCCTACCAGCGGCGGTTAGGTAGCCACCTCAGTCACTTCCCCCCTATGTCCTGCCTTCACCGAAAGTGAATGCCCCGGGGGGAAAGACTGAGCCGGCCCCGATGGCTGCCGGTGGGAAACCTAACATACTGTTGAAAATTCTCCAGTCCTCTCTTGTCTGCCATCCACAAACCTTGCAACCAGCAGTACAGCTGGTGGTAGACTTTGTGGATGGATGGAAGCTAGAATCAGATGGATTCCTCCCCTTCCATTAGAACTCTCATTCTGGCAAGGAGACAGTAGGTGGCAGGATAGTCCTCCTACCCTTCCAGTTATTATGCCAAACCATAATAATAGGAAACCCTCCTTTCCATTCTTTCTGTCTCTCTATCAGTTAGTGCCGCCAGGTACTAGCCTAACCCCGTTAGTGTACCGGCAAAACTACAGATTACAACAATACAGTAGTACAAGTATTTCTAATAGAATCTGTGTATCCTTTCACAGTCTATTGTTGGGAACGCAAACCATGTTGAGGTTGAGTAATCCCTCAACCCATAGATGAATCCTTTGATCATCGGTACCCATATATAAACACCAATCAATATTAATATATTACATGTGGAAAAGTTAGTATAAATATCTACTAAAAACGTCTCTGCGTATGAGAGTATTCCACCCTGTATTTTCCCTTATAGGGAATCTAAATTCTAATATTTACGGAAGTCTCAGTGATTGCCTCGAAGAGGAAATACAGATATGTGTCTTTCCTATTTCCTTTTTAGCTTACTATCGTAAGCTATTCATTATAATAGTAAGTATTACTATCAAATTAAGGCATTTATATCAATGATATGAACAACTGAATACTCATCAAATCCTTTTCCTTTACAGGAGGAGCCAATGGTGAAGTGAGCAGTTGTGTTCTGCAACCACAAGAGTAAGAATTTTTGTGGACATATGATGTACAGGTCTCATGCCCCCTGCTGCGTCGTATCTGGATCCCTGAGGTACTGGGACCCGAAGGGTTGCTCCAACTGCTTGACCTTGCTGTCTAACAGATTTGAAGAAGCCATCCCTCTCTCCATAGAGGCCAGGGATACAGCAAAGGAAACCCTTCGAAGGTGGGTAAAAGCGTTCCCAAAGAACTCTCCAGGACCTTACCTACCTAATAATTGTCTCAGGTGCTTTCTGTTCCCTAAGGCTAACCCTAGTGTGGTAGTGAACCAGGAAAAGGTCCAGCCTCCTTTCATCCAACTGAAGAACGACCCAGACATCCACAAGGCCCTTGAAGGCATGGACATCCACCAAGAACGGATGTCTGAAGTGTCTACGGACACTGAACAGGTCCTCCTTGCAAGAAGGCCTTGAAGAAAACGTGGTTCGACCACCAACGGAGGAAGAAGGAACCGTTTTGACGGTGACTGAGGACCCCCAGTTTCTGGTGACGGCATACCAAGCAGATGTTGGAAGTGTTTTGGAAGGAACAAAAGGAGATGAAACAGGACATCAAACAGACGAAGAGAGAGGTACAAGAAGGGAACCACCCCAGAACTTCCAGGGGCTCTACTAAACCCCTTAAAGTATCAGACCTCCCTCACTGCTCCGAAACCAACCCCTTGTGGTAGACGGAGCACATGCCAATGATGAATAGGAAGCTATTAATCTCCGAGAAGTTTGGGGCTAAGCCACCTGAAGATCTCGAATTTTGGCCTAGCTTTTCAGCCAACCCAGATTGTTACGTGAGACTACGAAATGTCCCTGCATCCCGGGATGAGACGGTACCAAAGGAAGTTATTGTCTTTGAACATGACAAGACCGAGGACATCCTTACCAAGACTTTGGACGGAGGCAGATACACCAACTCAAAAGTTTTAGCTCTGAGGAAGAGGAATCCAACCTTTATTGCTCGTTCCTCGAGAGTTTTTCTCTTTTCGGAGAAAGCCATTGAATGTGTCATTAAAGCATTCAAAGAGGGCAAACACTTCCCAATCCTAGAGGAATGTAAACCATTATCTCTAGATATGTCTATCTTCGAGGAGAATTGGAAAGCAGTACATCTAACCTTCTCTGTCTCGAGGTTGGATCCGAAGATAGCAGGCCAACAGTTCAATGAGAACCTTCCAAAGTTACCATATCATCTCTTAAGAAGGGAACAGGAGACGAAAGAAAGACTTGCTGCCTAATTGTCTCATCAAAACTGTTTGGATATGTGTCCAGGCCTACAAAACACTCCAGACATGTACATGGTCTTAGCCAAGTCTCACATGTGTACCCTTGTGAAGGACTTGTATGCTTTTGTCAGGTCAAAGAGTACCTGTGGAGTGCACGTGTTCACCGCAGCAATGGTGAAACATGAATCCAGAAAGCTGATATAATCATGCATCTTAGGCAAGGACCTTTACCCATAGGAAATGGTCCAAGAAGTCATTGCCAAAGCAGCCACGGAGATTAGGAACCTTCTCCAAAAGTGGGGCATGTCTTCAAAGAGGAAGACTTCCTCAGATGGAGGTCCCCAGCCTAAGAACAAAAAGGCAAGAATACCTCGTAGACCTGCACAACTTCCGACTGTGACCATGGCCACGGTGCCTCAAATGGTAGAGCAGCCTTAAACCAACTTCCAGATGGTCCCTCAACAGCTGGTAGCCCAATCACCTCTATTTAACCTTTCAGCCCTACAAAGGTAGAAGCCCAAGAAAAGGTTGCTCCGGAAACCCCCAAGGGGCAGAGGAGGACACGGTCACGGAAACTAGTCCTCAGGAACTCCTAAGCAATGAGGAGTTCCAAGTAGGGGGCCGACTTTTTCAGCTTCGGGATCGCTGGACCTTTGATCCTTGGGCCCACAGCCTAATCACGAATGGACTCGGGTGGAGATGGAACGAAATTCCACCCCCTTTTCCAGAATTCTTCCAACACTCCACCTCAGAACTCTTGAACAAGAAGGTAATAAGGAAAGCGAAGTCCATCAAATTCCAGGGAAGGCTGTTTTGTGTTCCCAGGAATGACTCGACAAACTCAGAGTCTTTCTAGACTTGTCTCCACTCAACAAGTTCATCAAGAACAACAAGTTCCGAATGCTTACCTTGCAATACATAAGGACCCTTCTGCAAAAAGGGGCACACACAGTCTCAATAGACCTGGCAGATGCTTAATGGCACCTACCAGTCAATCGCCTCTTCTCCTCTTACCTAGGATTCAAGCTACAGAAGACAAAATTTGTCTTCAAAGCAATGTCCTTTGGATTAACATAGCCCCAAGGATATTCACAAAGCTACCAAAAACAATCGCCCAGCAACTACGCTCCGAGGGAGTTCAAGTCGTAGCATATCTAGACGATTGGCTATTGTGGGCAGCATCTAAGACTACTTGTCTGAAAGCATCCCAGTTGCTCCAGTTCCTGGAGCAACTGGGCTTCAAGATCAATTGCAAGAAGTCTCGCCTTTCTCCATTTCAGAAGTTCCAATGTTTACGAATCAAATGGAACTTAAAGTCCTACCACCTCTCCATTCTATTCAAGAAGAGGAGAGAGATAGAGTGAGCTGTCAAGAGACTAATCCGATACAAGAGGATTTCTAGATGCCAACAGGAAAGAGTATAGGGCTCTCTCCAGTTTACAGCAGTGACAAACCCGGTGCTAAAAGCACGACTAGAGGATGTGTTAGGAGTCAAGAGAAGATACGCATCAAACGCTCGAAGAGATCAACTAAGGTTAACCCTGACCCGATTGCTCACGCTATTAAGGCCTTGGTCAGCAGGTAAGAGCCTAGTGCGGACAATTCCCCTACAACCACCACAACCATCAATGGTGATACACACGGACGCCTCCCTGGAAGGATGGGGAGGCCATTCTCACGAGAGAAAATTGCAAGGGAATTGGTCGTACCAGTTCAAAACCTTTCACATCAACATTTAAGAGGCCAAAGCAGTCTTCCTAACGTTAAAGGAACTTTCCCCTCGCAGGGCAGTCCACATCAGATTGGTCCTGTACAACGAAGTGGTAGTAAAATGTCTAAATCAAAAAAGCTCAAGATCACCTCATATCAATCATGTGATGTTAGCCATCTTCTACCTGGCATGGAAGAAAAGATGGCACTTATCAGCAGTTCACCTTCAAGTATTACGCAATGTGATGGTGGATGCTCTATCTAGGTGAAAGCCGATAGAGACAGAATGGTCCCTAGACGCAGACTCATTCTCATTCATCTCGGAAAAAGTCCAGGAACTGCAGATCGACCTCTTTGCGATGAGCGACAAAAAGAAATTACCTTGTTACGTAGCCCCATACATGGACCCTCAAGCAGAAGCGATAGACGACATGTCTCTCGACTGGGACACATAGAATCAGATTTACCTGTTCCCAACAACCAATCTCTTGCTAAGAGTCCTCAACTAGCTAAGATACTTCAGAGGGACTGCTGCAGTAGTAGCCCCCAAATGGCCCAAAAGATATTGGTCCCATCTAGTTCTAGAATTAAAACTGAAGCTGTTTCCTCTGCCGAACCCAGTTTTATCACAACTGGTTCAGAAATCAACTGTTTACGCTTCATCCTTCGGAACCAACAACCTAAATCTCATGATTTTCTCGCCCTAGCAGCGAATAAAAAGTTTGGGATCTCGAAGGACAAAGTCGACTTCAAGTTCAACTAGGAGACAATACGAATCATCTCGGAAAAAATGGGTATCCTTTGTGAAAGCAAGGCAACCAACAGAAATTTCGATAGATTTCTGTCTTTCTTTCATCATCCACCTACATGAACAAGGCCTGGCTTCCACTACGATAATCACGTGTAAGTCGGCTCTGACTAGACCTCTTCTGTACGCTTTTGAGGTGAACCTCACGGTGAAATCTTCAATAAGATACCAAAAGCATGCGCTAGACTCAAGCCAGCAACCCCTCCAAAGCCCATCACATGGTCGTTGGACAAAGTCTTGCCCTATGCTTCAAACCTGTACAATGAGGATTATACATTAAAGGATCTAACACAGAAAGTCATCTTTCTGTTTGCAATAGCCTCAGGGGCTAAAGTTAATGAAATATTGGCCTTATCCAGAAACGAAGGCCATATTCAGTTCCTAGACACAGGAGAACTGAACCTTTTCCCTGATCCTGCCTTTTTTGCCAAGAACGAGCTGCCCGCCAAGAGGTGGGGTCCTTGGAGAATCTGCCCACTGAAGGAAGATGTCTCTCTATGCCCAGTAGTGTCTAAAGGTCTATCTTTGAAGAACTTCAGACTTCAAGGGAGGGCCAGCTCTTCCGAGGCGAAACCTCAGGATCAGATGTATCCCTAAGACAACTGAGAGCGAAGCTCACCTACTTTATTCACAGAGCGGATCCTGACAGCACACCCGCAGGTTACGATCCGAGGAATGTTGCTTCTTTGTTGAATTTCTTTCAACACATGGACTTTGAGAGGCTCCACTCATATACGGGGTGGAAATCATCCAGAGTCTTCTATAAACATTATGCGAAGCAAGTACATGAAATAAAACACTGTAGTGGCGGCGTGTAGTATAAAAAAAAAAACGTCGTCTAGTGCTACAACGAACAGTGGACTGTTTTGGGACTCAACAGTGCATCGGGTGAATAGGTGTTAATACCTTTTAGTATAAATCATTCCGGTGATTAATAGACTGATCTATACATGTGAAAAATCTGACCAATAACACCAGTGCCGTTTGAACATTTGAACACTGTGATGACGCATATCCAACATCTAAGTGAAACTTGACAGATTTGGTTTTACATTCATATTGAGTGTCATTATTCCAATAAGTAATTCATATATGTATATTCTTCCCTTAGAGATCAGAGATATATATAACCATGATGTTTACCTATGCAAGGTCAGATTTCTACTTTGTTACTTCTACACTTTAAAATTTTAAAAATAAAATATAGAAATGTAGCTGTGTCTTAGATTATCCTCAGTTGGTAGAATTAAAAGCAGTCAGAGTTCTATTCCTATAAATAGAACTTTGAATAAGTACAGATTTCCAAAGCATGAAAATGCAACCTCTAGAAAGTTTCCCATTTGTTCTTACGGATATAAAAACTTTGAATCCTTACAGTCGAAGTCGACACTTTCCCTGCAAGGGGAAGGAAGCCCTAAGCCAGTTCCAAGCTTAGTGAATATGACAGATAATGGTAATGTCATATACAGGTCTAGCATACCAGATAAGGAACCCATTCAAAGTGAAGGTACTTTACACAAACCCACAGATATAGTATTTTCAAGTTAATTCTCTGGTATGCTTCCATCAGGACGACATGGCCGAGCCCAAAAAATGGATTTTGAGCAAAGCGAAAAATCTATTTTTGGGTGAGATAGCCATGTCGTCCTGATGGACCTACCCTTCTTTCTTGATGACCCCACCCGAAACTACTCTATCTGCGGTTATTCCTGCTTAAATGCAACAAAGGAATGGCGGCCAATGGTAGTAGGGATAGAAGGTCCACCGGGTACTTAGATAACAGCTCCCCTTTCGTTCACCACTCTTCCCCCTTAAAGAGTTAAAATGTATTCGGGGTGAAGATTTCTATGTGTCGGATTTGAAAATACGTCCCCTGATTTTATTCGACATCATTAAAGCTATATTATGGATGAATCGCGCCAGGAGTTAGAATTCTAGAAACCTTTGGTTTATTTCTCTGGGAGTATCACTGAAGCAAATATCCCTTAGAAAGGCTACCTAAAGGAACCTTCCATCAGGACGACATGGCTATGTTACTCAAAAATAGATTTTTCACTTTTCTCAAAATCCGTTAAGTAAACAGGATAAAGGTCACGGAGTTGTAATAGTGGATAAAGCTGATTATGTAAGGAAAATGGAAGATATTCTAAATGATAGGTCCAAATTGAGAGAGTTGGTATCGGAGGACCCTTTAATTCATACTTTAAATATGGAGAATAAAATAAATTAGAAAGTTCGTAAGTGGAAGAAGGATAGCATATTGTCAGATTAAATAGCTTCAGCAATGATGGCAACAAGAACAAATTTTATGGTGTCATGCCTGTTGTGCTGTGCAGCGTTGTTCTATAAGACAATAAAAACTCTCCATTAGTAGAGGGATATGATGTTGCTGAAAATGCATGTTTTATTCCATTGATTTTACAAAATTCTTTAAACTCTAGTGAGGTAAATTGTGGGCTGTAACAATTCTTTCTGGAATACCATGTATAGAAAAAAAATTCGCATTAACTCTTTTATTGTGGCATAAGACGTTGTTGTCTTCATTGGAATTACTTCTGGCCACTTACTGTAAGCATCTACGACTATCAAAAACAAATAATTTAAAAAAGGACCACCGAAACCTATATGCACACTTTGCCATGGATACCTGGGCAACTGCATGCTAGTGTTACACTCAGTTCATACCATATATCCTTATAGGGTTTACAATTTTCCTCTTTTCCACATAAGTCCCAATCTGTCCTTAAACTCTCTAAAACCTTTCTAAATACTGGGTTTCTCTTGGTACGGTGTGCTACATCCTTTCCTGTAATGGGTACATCTTATACAGATATTAACATAATACTGTCATCATATTCTTCAGGAGCTTTGTCTACTGGTAATCTAGATAAAGCATCTGCATTACCCATCTTTGATGTTGGACAGTATTCTATTATCATAGTGGTATGCGGCTAACGTAATTGCCCAATGTTGTAGTTTTGCAGCTACCAACGTAGGTAAACTTGCTTTTGGACCCAATATTGCTAATAAAGGTTTATGATCTGTAAATGTGTGAACTTTTTCCTACCATAAAGATACATATGAAATTTCTTAACTCCATACACTAATGCTGAACCTTCTTTTTTTATTTGAGAGTAATTCCTTTCTGCTTTGTTCAATACTCTAGAAGTGAATGAAATTGGTTTTACGGTTCCATCTGGCATTACATAAAATAATACTGCACTTAAACCTGTTTGATGCATCACATACTAATTTAACTGGTTAATCTATTTGATAATGTACTAGGAATGTGGGTGATGTTATTTCCTGTTTGATTCTTTCAAAAGATTCCTGACACTCTTTTTTTCCACTTCCATTCTACACCCTTATTCAACAAATTATACATTGGATGTGCAATTGTAGACAAATTCTGAATGAAATTCCTATAAAATGTTACTAAACCTAAAAATGACTGTAATTCCTTAACATTTCCTAGTACTTTTTTTTTTATTTTACAGCTTTAATCTCATCTTTAGTTTTGTGAATACCCTTGCCATTAATTACAAAACGTAAATATTCCACTGAATCAACTTCTAAAATACATTTGATCTTATTTACTTTAATGTTATGTTCCTTCAACTTCTTCAGAACTGTTCGCAATCTTTCTCTATGTTCTCTTGTGTCTTTACCAGCAATTAAAATATCATTTATAAAAATGAATACTCCTTGCATTCCTGAAAAAATCTTATCCACTGTTTGTTGCCCTATAGCTGGACTACTTGCAACTCCATAGGGTAATCCCTTTGGCTTGAACAAACCTAAGGATGTATTTACTGTACATAGTTCTTGGGAACTTTCATCCATGGGAAGCTGTTGAAATGCTTGTCTCAAATCTACCTTAGAAAAAAGGTACATCTTGACCTAGTTGCAAACATGTCTTCCGGATTTGGTAATGGATGTTGAGCTACTTGGAGTTGTGGATTCAACGTTACTTTGTAATCTCCACATAACCTAACATGACCATTTTCTTTCATAATAGGTACTAATAGAGTAGCCCAATCTGAATGTGTAACCTTTTCCCAATAACCTTCATTTTCTAATCTCCTGATTTCTGTTTCAACTGCACTTTTCAATGCATACGGTACTGGTCTGGGAGCACAAAATCTAGGAGCACTGTCAGGTTTCAAAACTAAAATTGCCTTTGCGTTCTTTACTGTACCTACTTTATCTTCAAATACGTTTCGAAACTCTGATATTATATTATCCACAGACATTTCCTTTTTGTGTTCATCTTGTCTACCTATAACCTTCAAAATACTGTAGCCAATCCAAACACAGCAAAGTTTGTACTTTACCTTTTACTACTGTTAATGGCATTCCCTCTAATTTCTGTTCTTTGTACTGTACTTCTACGTTCGAAGCACCTATTACCTGAATATCAAAACCATTGTAACCTTTCAAGACTCTATTTGTACCTTCTAATAACAAATTAGGAATGCTTTCAGCTGTTTTCTCAGACATAATTGATACATCGGCTGTTGTGTCAACTTGCATCAAAATTGGTTTACCATTTATGATTATTTCTACCATGATATGGTTCTTTGTATTTTTGTTAACAGAATGTATGCAAAACGCAAAATCAGTTTCTGAGTTATCCTGATTATCATAAACATTCTCCGCATTATTCTCTTGACCGATAGTATCAACGGTAGCATTTATTTTCTTTGCATACTGTTTAGGGAATCTAAAAGCATTTACAAAATGACCCATCTTTTTACAATTCTGGTATGTTTGTCCAGTAGCAGGGCATTTCCTTGCTCCGTATGTAGGATGATCAGTTTTACCACACCTATAACACTTGGGTTTTTCCTGTTGTTTCTGTGTATAGGCCTGATTCTGATATTTATGAATATTGGTGTTAGGCACTTTTCTATGACTAGGCTTTGACATATTCCTTCTCTGATACTCATGGTTTTTCCACTTGGAACCTATTGTACTAATTTTAGAATTTTCCATTCTATTGCTTGTAGAACTACCTATTATGTTACTTTGTGTATTTGATGTGTCTAAAGCTCTGCCTATTATCAATACCTTTTCTAATGTTAAATCTTTATCTTGCAATAATTTCTTTCTTAGCTCTTGTGATGTGCAATGTGCAATAACTTGATCTATGATAACATTTTCTAACTCTAGAAATTCACATGAAACAGCTAAATCCTTTAGTCTAGTCACAAATGCATCTAAACTTTAATTTTCTTTCTAATATGCCTGTGCTGTAAATTGATACATCCAAAAAATTTATTGACCTG
>NC_090751.1:50139469-50141969 GCF_036898095.1 Palaemon carinicauda
AATAGGGCTAGGTTGTCACCTGGAAGTGACCCACAGATACATCGCCCTAACTCTGTGGACATGCAAGGGCTACCGCATCGTGAGCGAGTGCGGCTAAAGATGAGAGCTCGAGAACTACGAGTAGGAACCTTAAATGTTGGTACAATGACAGGAAGAGGGCGGGCAATAGCTGACTTTATGAAAACAAGACGAGTAGATATTCTGTGTGTACAGGAGACAAGATGGAAAGGTAACAAAGTGAGGGAACTTGGGGAGGGTTATAAGATGTTCTATAGCGTAGCAAATAAAGAAGGTAGGAATGGTGTTGGAATAATTCTGTCAAGTGAAATGAAGAAGGAAATCGTTGAAGTAAATAGAAGAAACGATAGGATTATTTGGGTCACGCTGATGGTTGAAAATGGCACTGTTAACATCTTTAGTGCATATGCACCCCAGTCAGGATGCTCAGATGAAGAGAAAGATCACTGCTGGTCAGACTTAGAGGAGGAGATGGAAAAGGTACCAGCAGATGAAAGATGCCTTGTCGGGGGAGATCTGAATGGGCATGTAGGCCATAATAACCATGTGATCAGCCGTATACATGGTGGGTATGGCTATGATGAAAGAAATGCAGAGGGTGAGAGAATTGTTGATTTTGCTGTGGCCAAGGATATGGTACTGGCGAACACTTTTTTCACCAAGCGGCAAGAACATCTAGTTACGTACAAAAGCGGCGGAAGGTCCAGCCAGATAGATTACTTGATGTATAAGAGGAAAGATTTGCGCGAGGTAAAAGATTGTAAGGTCATACCAGGAGACCATGTGAGTGTGCAACATCGTTTGGTAGTGATGGACTTGGTTATGGAAGTTGAACAAATAAGGAAGAAAAAAATGCAGGGGCCAAAAAGGATTAAATGGTTTAAGCTGAAAGATATTGAACTTTGTAGGCAGTTTAAAGAAAAAGTATTAGAGGAACTAACTCATGAAATTGAGGATGTTGATGAATGGTGGAATAGAACGATGGAGATAATACTGCGGGTTGCTAGAGAAATACTGGGTGAGAGTAGTGGTAAGATGTTCGAAAATAAGGAAACGTGGTGATTCAGTGAAGAAGTGAAGGAGGCAACAAAGCAAAAGAGAGAAGCAGAGAAAAGGTGGGAGGGGACCCAAATGGAAGAGGACTGGATGGCCTATAAGGAAGCAAATAAATTAGCAAAGAAAATTGTAGCAATTGCTAAGGATAGAGCATATGATCAGCTTTACAAAGAGCTAGATACCAAGGAAGGGCAAGGAAAGATCTTTAAACTAGCACACATGAGAAATAAGAATACCGAGGATATAACACACATAAGACAGATTAAGGATAAGGATGGAAATATACTGAGAAATGAGAGAGACATAATAAAGAGATGGGAAGAATATTTTGAGGCCTTACTGAATGAATAAAATGAAAGATTTCTAAGAGGAGACGGACACACAAATTGTGGACCAGTCACAGAAATAACAAAAGCTGAGGTTAGAGGGGCACTTGGAAAGATAAAAAATGGTAAAGCTGTGGGACCAGATGGCATACCTGCAGAAGCCTGGAAGGCTCTTGATGAGGAAGGAATTGACATATTGTGGCAGTTAATGAAAAAGATTATGGAAAGTGAGACAATACCCGAAAAATGGAGGGAAAGTATATTAATCCCAATATTCAAAGAGAAAGGGGACATACAGTGTTGTGAAAATTATCGAGGAATAAAACTCATATCACATACATTGAAGGTATTTGAAAGAATTATTGATGAAAAATTACGGCAGCAAGTTTCCATCGGTAGACAGCAACTAGGATTCATGAAGGGGCTTAGTACTGTGGATGGTATTTTCGCTTTGAGACAAATTATGGAAAAGTACAGAGAGAAGCAAAAGGTCTTGCATATGGCCTTTATAGACCTAGAGAAGGCATATGACAGAGTACCACGACAGGAAATATGGAGATGTCTCAGGGAGAGAGGAGTGATGGAGAAGTATGTCAGAATGATCAGGGAAATGTATAGAACTGTAAAGACCAGCGTCAGATCTACAGTTGGAAGAACAGAAAATTTCCAAGTTGGAGTCGGGCTACATCAGGGATCTGCTCTAAGCCCACTCCTGCTTAACATCGTCTTGGATGTGTTAACAGAGGATGTCAGGGAGGAGCCACCATGGTGTCTGCTCTATGCAGATGATATAGTCTTGGTAGCCGAGAACAGGGAAGAACTGGAGGGGAAACTAGAAAGATGGAGATATGCCTTGGAGAGTAGAGGTTTAAGAATAAGCAGGAAGAAGACAGAGTATATGACAACCGAGATGGATGGCGACCAGCAAACAACAATCAAATTAGGCGGAGGAAACATCAAAAGGGTTCATAAATTCAAGTACCTTAGTTCAGTGATCGACAATGGGGGGAACATGGAAGAGGAAATTAACAACCGGATTCAGTGTGGTTGGAACAACTGGAGGAAGGTGTCTGGTATCATATGTGATAGGAAAGTCCCTA
>NC_090751.1:50149469-50155891 GCF_036898095.1 Palaemon carinicauda
TGGACCAACACAGCTTCCTCCAGTGATGGAGATGTTTAACTCTGTTGTTTTTATATAATAAAGACTTAAAAACTATTAAGATGTATTCATGTACCATTTAAATACATCTGAAAACAACTCATACTCAAATGTGTGCTTAATACAGTAGCACGCCAATAAATGGTGGCAGCGATTAAACTCTAAGACAGCGGTTAAACTCTAAGAATCAGAGAAAAATCTTCAAGACTTCAAAATAATAGCTGTAAAACCAGAGAAATATCTTCAAGACTTCAACATAAAAGCTGTAAAACCAGAGAAAGATCTTCAAGACTTCAAAATAAAAGCTGTAAAACCTGAGAAAGATCTTCAAGAACTCAACATTATCTACAAGAATCTACAATTTTGACTAAGTCCAACGGAAAAGCTAACATCAACATATGTTAGCATACAACCTGAATCTTCAATCAACATCCTAGGAAACCCAAGGACTGGCGTTCAACAATTGCAAGACATATCCAGGAAGAACTACATTCAACAAGAAACTAGAACGAGACATCGCTAACAAAACATCAAGAGAGAGAGAGAGAGAGAGAGAGAGGACGTGTCGACTTCATATATAAGCTAAGTACAGATATTTTGTATTCATTCCAGTTTGGGCAGTGAAGTGTAGTTATCACAAGTCATTAGTCGATTATTACTGGGGTGAGTGAATTCCTAAACTTTGTTATAAGAAACTCCGAATTCTCATTTAGAATTTTTCTTTCTTTGTGCTAATTCCTTTTTCTTTCAGAAACTCTTGGGGAAATGTTTTGGGATTAGTAACATTGTTGGGGGAATTTTATTATACATATGCGTTTACGCAGTGGGCGTCTGTACTCATATAGATATTTTGATAGAATTGAAAGGGGTCAAAGAGATAGGAAAAAAAAAATACAGCAGTCATGGCTCCTCCTGTCAGCCCTACCCCTGGACCTAATGGTGTAGGCCAGGCTAATCCTCCTCCAATTGTGACGCTTGTAAATGCCAGGTCAGCAATCCTTCCTTTTCAAGGTCGGGTCAACGGGTTCTTGCCACAAAATGTGGAGTCATGGATTTCATCCGTTGATGCCCATTTAAATGCCAAACAAATCGTAGATCCTTTTGTACAATTACAAGAAGCTAAAAGTTTTATAGATTTTTCTAAGGGGGATGCGAGTGCGTATTTAAGAGGTGTTTCATTCCAAGAAGCAGTTACTTGGGATGATTTCAAAGTTAGGTTACGCGCGATCTATGGGGGTGAGGAAGCCTTGGATGTAGTGTTAACGTTACGAAATACACTTAATCAAGCCACTATGAATCGGCTTAATGTTATTGAGAGAGCAGCTCTCATAGCTGATAGGCTTAACGAATATCAGGACATTTTAGGTAATTCCACTTGGGTTACTAACGATAACATCTCCGTGAAAGATTTTTTACGATTAATGTATTTAACTTGCATGACACTTATGTTGCCTGAAGCTTTAGTGCGGTGCTTTGATAAGAAGTTAATGCCTGCAAGTACGGAATTGGATGTCTATAAACAGATAAAGAAACACATGTCCAAGTGTCCAGATCTCAATCCCGTGTTAACTCAAGTTAATTAACAGTCCAGTAGCGGGAGTGACGTGTTACAACTGCAAACGTCAAGGTCACATAAGCGCAGACTGTAGAACGAAATTTTGCTCAGTTCACAACACAGCATCACATTCTTATAGTCAATGTTACGCGCGTAAGACACAACAATATCCTAGAAATACACAGTCAATTCCACAGTCAGTTCCATATGGAAATAAAAAGAAAAATCCTCATTTTAACAATAAGAAGAAACAACAAAATGTCAATGCAGTTCAGAGTCCGAAACAAACAAACACTTCTTCAAATATCGCTGAGCCTGGGCCGTCAAACCAGACCTCGCAAGGTCAGTCTAATTTTCAGAATGTGCAGAGCAAAGCAAATACCACATAGTTAACTCTAGAGGGGAAGAGAGTGATGTTGGGTCAAGGTCATTCATGTCAACATCTATAGTATTGAATAATCAATTTAATGTTTTATCAGATAATTGTGAGACAATAGATTTTCCTATGAAACACACGGCCGAATTAAGTAAAACAGTGCATGCTCCCGTAGATTTGCAACGAATTCATACAATAATAAGCCAAAATGAGTTACGGCCAACCTTATATGCTGTAAATTTAGAACACAAATCCTTTACGTTATTTTTTGACTCTGGTAGTCCACGTAATATTATGGATTTGAAGACGCATCATTTGTTGTTTCCGAACTTTCCGATTGAAAAATCAGGAATTAGACTTTCAGGTATAGGAAATAATGAATTAAACGTCATAGGCATAACTCATATTCAGTTCAGAGTCGGTAATCGCACGTTTGCCGATACATTTGTTGTTGTAAAAAACATTAATATGTATCCAGCTGTAATTATAGGATACCCATCTATGGGAAATCAAAACATTATCTTAGCTCCTGCCAAGCACGGCGTGTATATCAAAGGGAAATTCTATAAGTCTTCTAATACCTTAAAGTCAGTTTTGGATAAAAAGGAGACGACAAATGTAACCGTAACGTACGTTGAAGAACCAATAACTTGTCTCACTAATAAAGAAATAATATACGCGACCCAGCAGAATTCTCGTTCACGCGTAATATCATCTTGCACGCAATATATCGAACCAAACATACCTTCGAATTTAATAGTGCAAATAAAGAAAACACTACCGGGATCTGAAATATTAATCCTTTCCGATACTTTGAAAACTAACGGATTGTCTGTCACACAAGCTATTTATACAGTAGGCTCACATCAGCAATGTAATATCGAAGTCTGTAATCATTTAAATAACACGTTAGTAATTCACAAAAATCAACATATCTTGGATGTAGAAGTATATAAACATCGTATTCTTACCGTTGCTGAAATCAATCACTCTCAATCAGTTGCGGATGAATCCCTTTTGCGATCTATTAAAAATAAAATCAGTAAGGACATTCAAGACGAAGAAATTCAGCAGAAAATTTTTGAACTTTTAACTAAACATCAAGATGTCTTTTCCACTACGGATGGATCCTTAGGAAAAACAGATGTGATCGAGCATCAAATAAGGTTAAAAGACAAGCAGAAAATTATATATGTACCCTCGTACAGACTCACTATGAAATTCCAGAATGAAATAAATGATGAAATAGGTAAAATGTTAGAGGAAGGAGTCATTAGAAAATCAAATAGCCCTTATAATTTTCCTTTAATAGTTGTACCGAAAAAAGATCGAACATGGCGTATCTGCGTCGACTTTCGTCGTCTAAACGAGGAAACGATCCCTGATCGATTCCCAGTGCCATGTACTGACGATATTTTGTCTTTGTTAGGTCAGAATAAATATTTTACCAGTTTGGACTTACTTAAAGGCTTTCACCAGATATCATTAGAAGAAGATAGTATCCCATACACAGCCTTCAGCACAGCCAGGGGACATTATGAATTTTTGCGGATGCCTTTTGGTTTACGTTGTGCTCCTATAACATTTACAAGAATGATTAACATAGTGTTTGGAGACTTGTTAGGGGATATATTGCATGCCTATATGGATGATCTTGTAATCTTTTCCAACACCTTAGAAGAACATCTACGTAAGTTAGAACTAGTACTACAGAGATTAAGACAACATAACTTAAGGGTAAAGATTAGTAAGTGTGAATTTTTCAAAACAGAATTGATATATTTGGGTTTCATGGTGTCAAGCCAAGGTCTTAAAGTAGTCCATGATAAGGTGTCGGCTATACGTAATTTTCCCTTACCTACTAATGTCAAGGGAATACAGCAATTTCTGGGTTGTAGTGGATATTACAGGCGTTTTATACGCAACTATTCAATAATAGCCGCTCCTTTAACTGATCTTACGAAGAAGGGCGTAGATTTCATATGGTCTGAGCAACATCAACAGGCGTTTAATACTTTGAAAGATGAACTGTGTAGTTCTCCTATCTTAAAATTTCCTGACTTCGGTAAGGAATTTTTCATTGCAACAGACGCCTCAGACTTAGGAGTAGGAGGGGTATTGCTTCAGCAATATGATAAACAGTTTTTCCCGATAGCTTTCTATTCTCGAAAATTGAGAACTTCCGAAAGTAAGTATGCAGTAATAGACAAGGAAGGACTAGCTATTGTTAATTCGCTAGTGCATTTTAAGTTCATAATTTACGGTTATCCCGTTAAGGTTCTTACTGACCATAAACCACTAACAGAGTTCTTTAAAGGCTTCAATCACAGCCCTAAACGAACTCGGTGGCATTTGATCATTCAAGATTTTGGCGCAAGAATTGGGTATTTACCTGGGAAAGCAAATATCATTGCGGATGCATTATCACGCAACCCCGTGTCATCTTGTACGGAGCCTTTAGCTGAATTAATAGATATATCAACATCCATGCCTATTGTAAAAACAATATCTGAACAAAAAGATTTAGGCTGGAGCGCTGAATTGTTACAGACTGAGCAAAGAAAAGATAAGAAAATAGAAACCATTATAAATGCTTTGAAAGGCAATCATAAAGAAAAGGAATATATAAAGTATAAGCAGCAGAATTTTATAATCAAAGATAATATTCTGTGTAGGACTGTGACAAGGAAAACCCGCAATACACCACATGTAACTAACGACCAGGTAGTAGTACCAATCTCACTTATTTCCACTGTCCTGAATTGGTTGCATTCAAATCCATTACATGGACACCCTGGGTTCTCATTAATGTCACAGAAAGCCAAATCATTGTTTTATTGGCATACAATGCTTACAGATATAAAAAGACACATAGCTAATTGTCGCACATGTCAGGAAAACAAAGGGCATACGAAAACACCTGTCAGCCTAGGAGCTTATCCTGTGCCCAATCAACCCTTTGAAAGAATACATTTAGATTTGTTAACAGGATTTTACGAGTCAGACAGAGGAAATAAGCACCTCTTAGTAATTATAGATGCTTTAACTCGATATACAGAACTAATAGCGCTTAAAACTGAAACTGCGATTGAATGCGCTAGGAAGTTTTACGAGTGTTACATTTGTAAACATGGAATTCCACACATGATAATCTTAGACTCGGGTGGTGAATTTAATAATCACTTTCTTACCTCATTGTGTGAATTCCTCAACATAAAGAAGATTAATACCATGATATATCACCCAGAGTCAAATGGGCTAGTGGAAAGAGCAAATAGGAAGATATTAAATATATTGAGGGTAACACTAGGGGGATCAGACCCCAACTGGGATATTGCAATACCGGCGGCACTGAGTACTCTGAATCATTCATATCATATATCAATTAAAATGTCACCGCATGAAACATTGTATGGTACCCCAGTTAGAACACCTTTCCATGTATTAACGCCTACAACTAATCTATCAAATCCTTTAAAAGAATGTATAAATGCAAGTATAAGTCGATATGATATCCTTCGAAAGAATTTAGAAGAATCACAAATCATAATGAAAAGGAATCATGAAAAAATAGCGAAACCAACTAAAACATATACCGTGGGTGATAACATGTATATTCAAATCAATGTCAGAAAAGGGCTCAACTATAAATTAACACCTAAGTTTGAAGGCCCATTTAACATTTTGGAAACATTAACGGCCAATAGGTTTAGAATTCAAAACGTAGCCCAACCCACGGATGAGAGAATAGTACCATTGGCTCACATAAGAAATTAAAAAGAAAAGAGAGGAAAAGAAGTGAGGGAAAATTTTATTTTATGTGATTAAAAGTTTTCTTTTTAATACAGGAGTAATTACATATATTTTTTCTCGTTACAGGTTTCCGAGATGAATTTTTTGTTGTTGGGAGTGATATTGTTCGCTCAGACATTTTTCTCGTATGGGATGAGTTCTAAGACTAAAAATATATATTTTAAATATGGCAATATAGTTGAAAGACAAGAAGACATTTTTATTACGTCAACTAACGTAATTGTAGAAGTGAATATGCAAGCAATTTTTCTTCAAGAGAATGATGTCATTAGCTTAAGAACCGCCATTTCAAGGTTTTCTGCATCATTGGATGAGTTGCATAGAAGACATTTTCGTTTGACTACTAAGAGTTTGCTTGGATCAACATTAAAAGTTGCAGAGATGCTATCTGATGACTTGAAAAATAAGACTGGCGAGACAGGATCTTTGGCTTATGGCCTTTTGATGTGGACTGTAGGACACGAACATAAAGAAAGACGGAATCCGTTCATTTATGCTGCATTAAGCATCTTTGGGTCTGTTGCAAGTTTAGGTTTAGGAATTTCCAATCGTCTTAAAATTAGTAATCAAAATAAGAAAATTGAGTTCTTGACTCATAAAGATGAATTGATTATGTCAGAACTAAGGGATCAGTTAGCTTCAATCAATAAAATTATGGAT